>NC_053122.1:39244293-39329293 GCF_010015445.1 Perca fluviatilis | reverse complement strand
CGGAGAGGGGCTGAAGATGCCGAGGTAGGGGTTGCTAGGCAACGCGCACGTTTATGCTATGCTAGGTCACGGGTTGGCTCTATACAAACTCCACGTGGTTAAGCTAGCAGCGTTAGCTCGGGAGCTACGTGGCTAGCTTGTATATGTGTGTGTGTGTGTGTGTGTGTGTGTGTGTGTGTTAAGAGGAAAAGAGAGAGAGAGAGAGAGAGAGAAAGGAGGGAAAACACGATTTATGAAACAAACGCTTAAAAACCTTGATCTCTGGGGTGATGGGACTAACCGCTCTCTTCGTTTTACTCGAGATTCTAACTTAACGTGGCGTTATAGCAGAATCTGAGGTTTGTTTAACGGTAAAGAGCGTTTATTCCCCACTACGCTCCGCGAGCGCGCAGCTGACTCCGCTGGTACAGTAATTCCTCCTCGGCGGGAGTTATCAGCTACAGTTCAACACAACTTTCAACAATATCTTGATCAGGGATATTCTTCACACAGCGGTCCGATCACACATTAATGGTAAACAAAAATAGCAATACCTTTTACTCATTAATAAACACCCTAGTTCTCAAGTCTGCCCAGAACTATAAAAGCCTCTTACTTTTTGGTGTGCAGTCCGTTAGCTTATCCGGCGGATTTCCCGGTGAACAGAACTGAGTTAACTCTCGCCAGAGATTGACGACCCGTACCGTCCAGGGCAGTGGAGCGGAAACACGGTCCAGTCGACTTGGAAGAAAAACGCGTTGTCTCTTTTTCTTTGAGACGGGGCTGATTTACCCCTTTGCAGATTTGGTGTAATACGGGCTTCGTATTCACCTGGATCCTTTGTATCACAAACGATACAAACGTCTCACTCGACCAGCGAATAATACGATGTTGATTCTCGAACAGTGCTGAACGATGTGTCTTCTTACGGTAATGAAACCACGAAGAGCCCCGGGCGATGACCGCCGTCTACTTTTTTCTCCCCTCCGCCGCCTGCTGGCAGCGAGTGGTGCGTTCAAGGAGCCGCGGCCAATCATAAATCCGGAACTCAACGAAGGTGTGAGAACGCGTTGTTGCAATTCTCAAGCCCTCCACCAGTCTGCCATTTCTCCTCATGTCTTGGAGGTAAATCCTCCATTTTGGGGAATTCTTTGTTAGGAGTGAGGGGTCACAGGCTGGTGACTTCCCTACAGGCCGCTCTTTGGCCTCAGGGAAGTTTCAGGCCTCACAGAATAGTCTTCATCAAAACTGTTAGGTTCCAACAATTACTTACCTATTCATTTTTATTCATTCATCTAACTAAATACAATTGTATATTTTTATAATTACTTGTCTCTGACCCCTGATTTTGAGAACAAATCTGTGTGCTTTAAAGGTCTTGGGCCTATCCCAAGTGGCATTGTCGGACATTTTTAGCTTCTCGAGTGTCATAGGCCACTCGTATTGCCACAATAGGTTGAGTATAACTAATATTTACTATACTGTATACAGATCAGTCTCAGGTTGAAACTTGTAGTTCTGAAAGTTAAGTTGCACAACTTAGGTAATGTTTATGGATGTTTAATGCATGCCTTAGTTTGTTGTTGTTGCATTTCATTAAAAACAATGTAATATGGCACTTAAATGCACTTAATGTTTAGTTTCTTGAGAGACGATATTTTAAGCAATGTAGGCAATACAAATGTTGCTTTTTCCAAAAATTAAACCAAACTATTGTATATTATTGCTCTTCAATTAAACAAAAGTATTTCTTATCCGATTAATCGATGGAATAATCGGTAGAATACTTGATTACTAAAATAATCGATAGCTGCAGCCCTACAACGAGCTACAAACTCATTTTCACTGCAGTAAGACCAGTGCTTAGGGACCGTCTACAAACTACAACACCTAATGGGACCGTCTACAAACTACAACACTGACACAAAAATATGTATTAATTTAATGATTAAATAAGGTAGTGTCTCCAAACTTACCTCAATTATAATTTGTCTCCTGCTAGTTGTACCACAGCACAAAAAAAGCATATTCATAATTCTGGGGATTATGTTTTGCCAAAAACATTACATTACATGTCATTTAGCCGACCCTTTCCTCCAAAGCGACTTACAATTGCTATATACTGTATGTCAGAGGTAACACGCCTCTGGAGCAACTAGGGGTGAAGTGTCTTGCTCAGGGACACATTGGTTGATGTATCGTAGTGGGAATCAAACCCAGATCTCCCACCCCAAAGGCATGGGTCATATCCACTGCGCCATCACCATCAGCATTTAATATTTTAATAATTAGATTTGTGTCTCTAAACTTACCTCACATATAATTAGTCTTCTGTTGGTTATATTACAACACTTTCTTTTCAAAAATAGGCATGCCTAATTTTGGGGAATATGTTTTGCCTAAAACATTTAATATTTTAATAATTAAATAGACATGTCTCTAAATTTACCTCACACATAATTAGTGTTCTGCTGGTTGTACTACATCACTTACTTTTCAAAAATAGGCATATGCACAATTTTGGGGAATATTTTTTTGCCATAAAAATTTAAAAAGAGTATGTCATAATTACAAAGAGGCATGTCTCCAAACTACTCCACACATAGAACCCGAATTCAAATTTTAAATGCATATGAGGGTTTTATTTACAAAGATAAAAACATGACCTGTTTTGGCTTCTGAACTGAAAATGTCCCAGGATTTTGTCTCAGTAATCTGGTCACCTTAATGTTGGGTGGAATTAGCAAGCTAGCCAACCAACAATCCAACAAGCTATATACCTTTTTCACAGCAGACATGTTGACATGTCATAGTAGGAAAAGCACAGGTGTATTCAAAACCATTAATGATGGCTGCATTCCACTTAGGAGAGGTCCTGGAATTAAACCATTACTGATGGCTGCATTCCACTTAGGAGAGACCCTGGTATTAAACCATTACTGATGGCTGCATTCCACTTAGGAGAGGCCCTGGTATTAAACCATTAATGATGGCTGCATTCCACTTAGGAGAGGTCCTGGTATTAAACCATTAATGATGGCTGCATTCCACTTAGGAGAGGCCCTGGAATTAAACCATTACTGATGGCTGCATTCCACTTAGGAGAGGTCCTGGTATTAAACCATTACTGATGGCTGCATTCCACTTAGGAGAGACCCTGGTATTAAACCATTACTGATGGCTGCATTCCACTTAGGAGAGGCCCTGGTATTAAACCATTAATGATGGCTGCATTCCACTTAGGAGAGGTCCTGGTATTGTGCATGCTGACTCACTGAAATAGCTTAATGGGACACTTGATGGAACTGAGCCATCGTTAAGGTTATCAATTTCAGCTGTGCTTTTCCTATTATGACAAGTCAAAATGTCTGCTGTGAAAAAGGTCCATTAAACAGCTACCAAACAGCTAGGCAACGTTATAATTGCTAACATCCATCCATCCATCTTCGTCCGATTATCCGGTATCGGGTCGCGGGGGTAGCAGCTCCAGCAGGGGACCCCAAACTTCCCTTTCCCGAGCCACATTAACCAGCTTCGACTGGGGGATCCCGAGGCGTTCCCAGGCCAGGTTGGAGATATAATCCCTCCACCTAGTCCTGGGTCTTCCCCGAGGCCTCCTCCCAGCTGGACGTGCCTGAAACACCTCCCTAGGGAGGCGCCCAGGGGGCATCCTTACCAGATGCCCGAACCACCTCAGCTGGCTCCTTTCGACGCGAAGGAGCAGCGGCTCTACTCCGAGCTCCTCACGGATGACTGAGCTTCTCACCCTATCTCTAAGGGAGACGCCAGCCACCCTCCTGAGGAAACCCATTTCAGCCGCTTGTACCCTGGATCTCGTTCTTTCGGTCATAACCCAGCCTTCATGACCATAGGTGAGGGTAGGAACGAAAACTGACCGGTAGATTGAGAGCTTTGCCTTCTGGCTCAGCTCTCTTTTCGTCACAACATTGCGATAAATTGAATGTAATACCGACCGCCCGGCCGACCTCCTCGACCACCTCCCGCTCCATTGTCCCCTCACTCGCGAACAAGACACCAGGGTACTTGAACTCCTTCACTTGGGGTAAGGACTCATTCCCTACCTGGAGAAGGCACTCCATCGGTTTCCTGCTGAGAACCATGGCCTCCGATTTAGAGGTGCTGATCCTCATCCCAGCTGCTTCACACTCGGCTGCGAACCGATCCAGTGAGTGCTGAAGGTCACAGGCCGATGATGCCATCAGGACCACATCATCTGCAAAAAGCAGCGATGAGATCCCCAGCCCAACGAAACGGCAACCCCTCTCCACCCCGACTACGCCTCGATATCCTGTCCATAAATACTACAAACAGGATTGGTGACAAAGCGCAGCCCTGGCGGAGGCCAACCCTCACCTGAAACGAGTCCGACTTACTGCCGAGAACCCGGACACAGCTCTCGCTTTGGTTGTACAGAGATTGGATGGCCCTGAGAAGGGACCCCCTCACCCCATACTCCCGCAGCACCTCCCACAGTATCTCCCGGGGGACCCGGTCATACGCCTTCTCCAGATCCACAAAACACATGTAGACTGGTTGGGCATACTCCCAGGCTCCCTCCAGGATCCTTGCAAGAGTAAAGATCTGGTCCGTTGTTCCACGACCAGGACGTAATCCGCATTGTTCCTCCTCAATCTGAGGTTCGACTATCGACCGAACCCTCCTTTCCAGCACCTTGGAGTAGACTTTACCAGGGAGGCTGAGAAGTGTAATACCCCTGTAATTGGCACACACCCTCTTTTTGAAAAGGGGAACCACCATCCCGGTCTGCCACTCCTTAGGCACCGTCCCAGACTTCCACACAATGTTGAAGAGGAGTGTCAACCAAGACAACCCCTCCACACCCAGAGCTTTAAGCATTTCTTTAACTACCTCAGCAACTTCCACCAGTTGACGACAATCCCCCATCATCCTCCAGCTCTGCCTCTACCATAGAAGGCGTATTAGTCGGATTTAGGAGTTCCTCAAAGTGCTCCTTCCACCGCCCTATTACCTCCACAGTTGAGGTCAACAGCGTCCCATCCTTGCTGTACACAGCTTGGATGGTTCCCCGCTTCCCCCTCCTGAGGTGGCGAACGGTTTTCCAGAAGCACCTTGGTGCCAACCGAAAGTCCTTCTCCATGTCTTCTCCGAACTTCTCCCACACCCGCTGCTTTGCCTCTTTCACGGCAGAGGCTGCAGCCCTTCGGGCCCCTCGGTACCTTGCAACTGCCTCCGGAGTCCTCTGGGATAACATATCCCGAAAAGACTCCTTCTTCAGTCGGACAGCTTCCCTGACCACCGGCACCCGACCCCAGCGGTTCCTCCCACAGGTGGTGGGCCCATGGGATGGAGAGGGAGTTGCCACGTTGCTTCTTCAGGCTGTGCCCGACCGGGCTCCGTGGCAAACCCGGCCACCAGGCGCTCACTGACGAGCCCGCCATCTGGGCCTGGCTCCAGACGGGGGCCCCGGGCTTCCTCCGGGCAGGGTAACTTCACCTCTTCCTCGTTGGCTCATAGGGTTTTTGAACCATTCTTTGTCTGGCCCCTCACCTGAGACCACTTTGCCTTGGGAGACCCTACCAGGAGCACACAGCTCCAGACAACACAGCCCTCAGGTTCATAGGGACACACAAACCTCTCCACCATGATAAGGTGATGGTTCCCGGAGAGTAATTGCTAACATAGCGGACTGAAAAAATACATAGGTTATCATCATTTTTTTGTCATGACTAGCTTATTATTGACTCAGCATCATCAGCATTACAGAAAAGAATCACTATATCAGATGTTTGAAATTAAGCCAGTCTACTTACCGGAGCAGTTCAACAACTACTGAAGTGATTCAAACTGGGACAGGCAGTGGACCAAACCACTGTGAAGCAAGGGAGGGGGGCTCAAAATGTTTCTTAACTTGCCATGTTTGCTTTTCTACCATGTTACTACATACACAATTATTTGAAGCATATGTGATTGTAATATGTCCAATACACAGCATGGTTTTTAATGATATTTGGGGGGGCAACCTTCAGATGGAATAGGTCCTGACCCCCTGACCTCCCCCATGACTTTCGACTATGGTTATTAGCATTTATGGGAGCTGTGGTCAGGATGGAGAGGTAACACTGAAGCCTTAATGTATTTGAGTACACCAGATATATTCCAGCAAATGTTCTGTATGCCTCTCTAATTAGACTAATTGCTGAGTAATGATTGATTGATCATAAGTGTGTGGTTGACGTTCCTTTCAGGAAAATTCCTGTAACTATACTCCTGTTGCAGTATAACAAAGCTACTTTGAACTCACATTCTTGTAAACAAGAATGAACGAAATATATAATTGGTCATACTTCAGACTGGAATAAAAAACAAAGACAACAAGTAGCCAAAATTCATGATATCATCAAATAAAAGGCAGCAGCCCAGCATCAGATCAGCAGAATAAGTAGCCATGTCTGAATGGTTAATCCCACAACCCCATATTCAGTCTTCCTAAATATTGTTCTTCCACATGACTAAAAGGGAAGCTGCCACATCTCTTAAAGGGGTGATAGAATGATTATATAGGGTATCTCACACTGTTCCTTATGGTCTCATAATGGGGTATGTAACATTAGTTGGGCTGAAAATGGCCTGGTTGATATTTTATTGGCCCTTATGCATCCCTGTGTTTTGGCCCTATTTGTAACAAGAGCTTTTCTTCCAAATATGGTATGCTCATGAATATTTAGATGAGCTGCGCGCTGCTTGGTTGAGCCTTATCCCCGTACACACACGTAGAGACGCATGCTGATTGGTTGAGCGAATTGCCATACACACGCATTAGAGACGCGTGCTGATTGGTTGAGCGAATCCCCAATACACACACATTAGAGACGCGACAGAATCTCATATTCCAGACACTGCAATGTTTTGTTACCAAATTCACTTCTGAGACTTTTTTATGTGAGAAATAAATTATATAAAGCTCAAATATGGGCCGTTTTACGAAAATGGATGGCTAATTGCAAATTTGGTAAAATTGTGTCAGAGTTGAGCGGCCGGTGCTGCCTGTGTTGCTGCCTCGCCGCCCGGCCTGACTTCCTCCACAGACCCCGGCCTGCTGTGAGCTGTGTATAGCCACTTAGCTATACAACATATCTAAATGTCTTATAAAGCTAACAACGGTGTCCGATTTCAAGTTAATGAATATTGGTGAAGTTTAGGTGTTTCGTTAGCTGCGACTGTCCCTTCAATCCTATCTATGTGTAGCTACAAACCACGGATAGTTAGCTTCATTTTTGGTCGTAATTCGAGTATATTTACAGTTTGAATTTCGTCACGCCACTTATACAACATCTAACTAAATATCTTATAAAGCTAACAACGGTGTCCGATTTCAAGTTAATGAATATTTGTGAACTGTAAGGGTTTCGTTAGCTGCGACTGTCCCTTCAAGCCTATGTGTACAAGATTGCGGCTAGTTAGCTAACAACGGTGTCCGATTTCAAGTTAAAGGTATTGTGGAGGATTTTCTTTTTCCGGGTGGATCATCAAGACTATTGGTCCTCCTAGTTGTCAATCATTCTGGCGCTATGTTTACGTAAAGCCGTCGTACGTGCTCGTCCCTAGGGTAGTTTTCGCTTTCTGCGCATGAATACTTTCAGGTGTATATGTGTGGTGAGCTACGAGTGTCTACGAAAGGTATGACAAGAAGAGAAAGGCCTCTGAAGAAAGAAACAAGACCGGAGTGTTTTTGGGAGAATGTTTCACACGCTGGCGTGCGCTAAAAGCACAGGTTGGGCTCTCCACTGATGCCTCAGTCGCGAAGTTTCTACTCGACAGGTAAAGTTTGGCATGCTATTTGGAGAAATCGATTTAAAATCACTGCTAGTTAAAGTTGATGTAAGCTATGATTATCGATGCTAGCCCTGGCACAAGTCACGCACCACACAGACACGGTAAACATCTCAATTTGTGAAAAAGTGCAAATCTTCTTTTGGAAAGTAGGCTTGTATGAACCATGCCGACAGCAACTTGTAAACAGTGCACTCTCGTGCACACGTTTAATAGGCGTTACGTCCCGGGAGCAGGTAGAGTGTTGCGCATGTGCATTTTTTCAAAAAGTGGAGAGGGCGGATCTTTTCTAAAATTCGGGAAAATCCTCCACTATACCTTTAATGAATATTTGTGAATTGTAAGGGTTTCGTTAGCTGCGACTGTCCCTTCAATCCTAGCTGTATGTAGCTACAAATCACGGCTAGTTAGCTTCATTTTCGGCGTAATTTGAGTATATTTACAGTTAGAATTTCGTCACGCCACATATACAACATCTAACTAAATGTTTTATAAAGCTAACAACGGTGTCCGATTTCAAGTTAATTAATTTTTGTGAATTCCAGAGGAATTCTAAGAGGAGGCTAGCTAGCTCTCATTGATAGAGCTCCATCCAGCCACAGGTTCTATCAATGAGACTCACGGACAAGCGGCGTTTATTTCCCCAATCGTTTGTTTAAATAACTCAACACATTATAATTACACACATTAAAAGATAAACTGGAACCTGTGGTAAGAGAATGCTGGCGTAACAAGCTTGCTGACCGCGCTTTCACTCACATACACCGGGCATTTAGCTAGCAGGAAGAGGGGAGTTGGAGGTCCTGGAGCTCTGTCAGAGCAGCGGCGTTTCGTAGTCCATTAGCCCAAAACGGTGACTTTGCGCGGGTATGGAGTGCTGTGGGCTGCCAGACGTGACTGAGCTCCATCTACCTCACAGCAGGCCGGGGTCTGTGAAGGAAGGCAGGCCAGGCGGCGAGGCAGCAACACAGGCAGCACCAGCCTCTGAACTCCGACACAGTCGGACAAAATTTGCTATTAGACATCAATTTTCGTTAAACGGCCCATATTTGACCTCTACATAGTTGATTTCTCGCATAACAAAGTCTCAGAAGTGAATTTAATGGTAAAATAGCAACAGATGAAATACTGTATAATTTCTGAGATCTGCACGACCTAGATTCAGAAGACTAACTGATCTCAGGTCAGTTGTGTAGCCTATGCAAATGTTGGGGCGTACTAACACAGTGACTAGAACGAAAAGAGGAGGAGCCGCAATAGTTGACGTCATCTATGGGGCTCGTTGAGATTCGCCCATTTTCAGAGGCAGTTTCAAATAGTGAGATTTGTTTTAGTTACCCACTAAACTGTCATTATTCAACTATGACAAGGTAAAATCAGTTTTGCATTCTATCACCCCTTTAATATTACCTGAGTGTATGTGCAGGGAGCTGATGGGTTATTGATCAGTAACACTGTCTACTGAGCCAGTTTTGGAACAAAATATTGCCAATCTCTGTTTCTGTTTATCGACAAAGTGATTCATTGACTAATAGTTCCAGTCTTTATTTGATCTTAATCCAGGTCAGTCTCAATTAACTATCCTATACTGCAAAAACAACTAAATGCATCTCACACCCTCTCTCTGTCCCAGTACCACTCACACACTTCCAACACACATACAGCACTTTTTGCAATTAGCAGCCTGTGCAGCTAATAATCCATGAGCATTGCTAGCACAATTAAAACCAGGAGAGCCAGAGCCAGTTCTTGACAAATATGAAGGAAAGCCTTTATTATGTACTGTATAGCCAGTCGAAGCAGCCCAGGCGCTGCCAAGCAATGCCAGATGTCACTGATCGTGTAGGAGTGCAGTCTGGGAGGGATGATGCACTTGTGCTGGTCCCCAGAGGCCGCCGATCCATTAAGATGTCTTAATCCAGTTCATTAGGCAGGACTCAGTTTGTTGCTTTTAGTCAGCGTGTCCCAACAATGCCAGACGTGCAAAACAACAAAAATAATTTTCTTTACCTTTCATCATGTTTGTAATATAACACTTAAGCATTTACTATATTGAGGCAGTTTGAGGCAATAATTAATATATTAAGCTTTACTTATTACCAAACATTCAATTACCATTGGAATTTATTGGATTATCTTTGCACTGTGAATCTGCCATAAGCATAATGATGCAACATTTAGATGAACTAATCCATCAGTTTATGCCTGAATTCTGTCCAACAATGTTGTTGAAATGAAACAGAAACAGCATTTTAAATGAATAATTAATCATTTTAAACCTTAATTAAAAAAAAAAAAAAAAAAAATCTGAGGAAGAGAGGAACCCAACTCCAAACAGAGATTCAAGTAAAAGATACAAAAGTAGTAGTACTGTTAATAAAAAACAATCTCTCTCATTGTCTGCACCTGCACACTCCCAAGACTAGCAGGGGCTTTTTGGAAGTGAAAGTAAACAAGTAAAAAACAAAACAAAAGTTCATAAAAATAATAAAATAACACCTATTTTTGAGCGGTGGTGGTCCATCTCCTCCATCCTAATACGCCCTGTGCTTCTGAGAATGGCCCCTCAAATCCTCTCTGCTCTAATCTGGACCATAAATCACAAGAAGACGTGTGGCTCTGAGTTACGGCCCTCTGGTAGTGAACTTGGATACATTGCAGAGTTTTAAGATATGCATGAGTATAATTATGAGAGATAATTCAAGATGTTCCTTCTGGGAGACAGAAATGCTGTTAAATGAGATCAGAGCTGAAGGATCTTGTTTTTCTTTTTTTCACTTTGTCACAGTTACAATTTGGGCTCCTTACAAATTGTCATTTTAGCATTAATAAGTCATCATCATTTACATTTTACTTTACTTTGAGGCATCAGATTAAATCGGTTAGGTTGAATTATGACATAAAACAGGAAGAGAATGCTGTTTTGCTGAAACTCTGCTAGAGTTATTAAAGTTGTCCTTGGTTCCTGAAGAGAAATTGTGAAAACCTCATTTGCTGACCTCATTAAAGGGTAACTACCGTTTTTTTAACCCTATGTTCCTATGTGTTTGTGTCTAAGTGACTGATGGGAACAACAATCTTTGACATTGGTCCAGTATTAAGCTGCAGTCAGCAGTCAGCGAAACAAGCTACAATGTAAGTTAATAGGACAATTTTCCAGCTTGTATTTACCTTTACAAAAGTGCTCATTTTGCCACTGACAGGCTCAGATTAATATTCTAAGTGTCTGACAACATTATGGAAAGGATCTCTACAGAGATAGACCTTTAAAACCTCTTTAAGACCTTTCTGTTTAACCAGAAACAGCTCTGAAGTCGCTAGCCCTAAACCCACTAGATATCTTGGACTGGCATTGGAAATTAGCAAAAGCTATAAATGCTGTGATGCTGTATGAGATTTGTTGCCCAGATATCTATGTCTAAGTATCTCTCCCTATTCACATAAACATGAAATGAAATGAAAAACTCGTTTAGTGTGTATAGAGCCAACATATTTTCACATGTATATCAGTAAACTATGTGTCTATTTCAACCAAAACTAGAGTTGTGATGGATGGAAAAGTGGAAAGACAAAACGGTTTTTCATAGTTTTATTTTGTTTCTGTCGACTTTGAATGAAGTGTATTTTACGATGCTAAAATTACTGTTTATTTACATGGAGTCTGGTGGCTTTAGCGAATGCAATTTCACGGATGTTTTTATGTTTAAAAAAAGGATCTTACTCTTTAACAGAAAGGTCGACCTCCTTAGAAATCCTTTCCATAATGTTGTCAGACTATTAATCTGAGTCTGTCAGCGGCAAAACAAGCACTTTTGTGAAGGCGAATACATTAACTTACATTGTAGCTTGTTTCTCTGACTGCCGACTGCAGCGATCTCACGTAATACTGGACCAATATCAAAGATTGTTGTTCCTTCAGTCACTTAGACACAAAAACAGGTTGAAAAAAAACGGTAGTTACCCTCTAAGTGGATCAGGTATCAGTCTAGCCTCACTTTGCCAGACCTTCCTCCACAGCGCTGCGGAGGAGGATCTGGCTAGTCCTGGTCATCCTTAGCTGTCTATTAAATGCAGTTTACCATTTGATTGAGACAGCCACAGTGATGCAGAGACTAGTTATAGAAAAGAGTATTGAATAACCATTTACATGTGTTGTTATGCAACATGCACACTCGCACACACACATTGATACATGGAGACACGCAGAGCAACTCGTTCTCATACCTAAATGACAAAATAAGTCCATTACCAATGACAGTTCCATTTAACATAACAGACAAAGTTTTAAACACATAGTTAATGTTGTGGAACGGAAACTACGACCTTTCTGACATTTCTGCTGTGCTTAGTGTCTGTTCTGTGTAGCTTTGCTAGTCTCTTTGATAAACCAGATCTAGCGTTAGGAACAGCAACATGTCACTGCTGGTCGGACTGACTGCTGTCATTTTCTTTAGTCTGTGGCCCAACACGTAAATTAGCTCTCCAAGCTAACGTTAGTTAGTCCAAAATAAATTGAAGCATGGAACACAATGTATCTATTTACATTTAACCAGAATCCCAATTGTTCTCTAAACCTTAGGTGCTTTTGTTGCCTAAACCTAAACTCTGCCTCTGGACATAATCCAGGCAGTGATTATGTTTTAGTTTAGTAACCCATAGTTGTATGAACATTAAAGTAAAGTCAATTGAGTCATTTGGGAAACAAACAAAAGTATCATAAAAGATTGATAATATTTAGCTTTTGTAAAATGGAAGCGGATATAAAAGCGAGTGAGATTCTCTAATCAAACTGTTGTTGTGTGTGTGTGTGTGTGTGTGTGTGTGTGTGTGTGTGTGTGTGTGTGTGTGTGTGTGTGTGTGTGTGTGTGTGTGTGCTGACAGATGGTATGTTTGGGAGGTGTCACCGTGTTCCAGTGAAGGAGGTTTACACCTACGATGTCTCCCCGTCTGTAGTGCAACGCTTCAGGACGCTGCTGGAGAAGCTCTCTAACAGAGGTATATGCACACGCACACATACACACACACACACACACACACACAAACACACACACAGACAAACAAACAAACACACACACATATGAAGTTGCTTTCAGGTTCCATATGTACCATATGTCAACATAAGAAGCACACTGAAATTTTACTCATAAAAGTTATCATTTTGTAGTGTATTTGTTGTGAAACTGTCTTCTACAAATGATGTTCATATCGTCAGGATATGTTGAAGATGACATGTAATGCAGAACAGCTTTAGATGTTGTTGTAGTTGTAAATCTTCCAAGCTTGACTGTCCTCTTGGAAAAGCCTTGGTTGTAAGAGATAGTGTATTAGTATATGAAAAGTCATATAATACAGAACTGGACAGAGTGGAATACAGAATGAATAGAGAATGAATAGAGTGAGTATCAAGACATGAATAAATGTGAAATATGGGTTTAATTTTAATTTAATTCACATTTTATAACTTGTGTGGAAATGATTAATGATCAGTTGTTTGTCCCTTTTCTGGTGTAAGAGCTGCTGTTTTTATACTACACCACTAGAGGGAGGCAAACACCTGTGGAACAGCCCATTTGGCATCTGTGAGCATTTCATGCACTTTCATCATGCAGCTTTGCTTTGAACGACAGGACAGGAAAGAAACAGCCTGGTACTCTCTTGAGCTTTTCGTGGCTGTGCCTGCTGAAGAGGGAATCATACTGTACAACACTTATTTTGGCAGGAGTTCCCCCCTTGCCTTTTTTCCAACATCTTCTTTTGAGCCTGATTTGGTTGTCGTCCCCTCTCCCCCTCTACAAAAGAAAAAAACTAAACAACAAAACTGCTCCTCAGGTTTAATTCGCCGAATCGGCACTCGGCAGGAGAGCTGGAGAAATATTCAGATTTCACAGAGAGGCGATGAGTTTGGAGGCATTTGTCAGCCGCTCGGAAGTGAAATGAATTATGCAAATTAGATGTTTGGCCCCAGCTGTCTGCAGAAGCCATTAGGGAGGACACAACTCTACAGACTGAAGCATCTGCATGATAACTCAGTTTACTCTCTCCTTATCCTTTTCTATTAAAAAATTAAAAATAAAAAAAAGTAAAAATTAATCTTTGCATTCTTTTTTGGATTAATCGATTAATAGTTAAGACTACAACATTTCCTGAAATTGGGAATAAAAGCCTTTTACAGCTTTTTAGCCTTTTTCCCCCCGACACGCTGTATCCACTTATTGTTTGAAGCGTTTTCCAGGTTAGTGGGTATGCATAGTGCTCAAAACCAACATGAAAAAATTTTGTAATGTTCCCTCAGCATGTTGTTTGGTGATAAACTGTATGTAAAATGAGTGGTGGCGTTAAATCACCTGTTTCGTGTAACGTTATCCTAAGGCAGACAAATACACCAACAATCAAGAATTAAGTCAAATTAAAAACAACCTCATGTACCATACCCCACCATCATGTTTCATGTGACGTAGTGTGAGGTACCGAGCTGGCATGCAAGAGGAGTGAAAAAGAGGGTTTAATTTCCCCTAAAATAAAGAAAACAGTTACACACCAAATATGTAGAGTTCTAGGCCCATAAACCAGGCTAAACTAAACAGAAGCTTAACTCAGGCTAAGCTTTAATTGAATAAACTAAAACGATACAGACTAAACTGACACAACAAACTGAAGACAAAGGGGAACTTATATAATGGCCGATCAGATCATTTCTTCTTCTTCTCTTCACAATTGGTACATTCTGATTGGTCACTTCCTGTATTTAAGAGCTTTGCTTTAGGTGAAGCATATTTTGTAACAACATATGAGTTTTTGCCGTCAGGGCCTTCAGATGGGGGAACCTCTTGAGAGAGTCAGGATCTTCAAGTTTTGTTCTTGTTGTCTGGGTGAATGAAAAGTTGACATATAAACAACAGGTATGTAAGATGGTAAATAAAAGTGAAAATGTTATTAATATGAGGTGCTTGACCGGTTGTTCAGACAGGAGTCTTATGCTGATGATTTATAAAGCAAAAGATCAGTTTTTGATTATGGGTGTCGAGGTCCACACTTAGTAAGTTAGACGTGGTTCAGGCTAGGGCCATGAGGTTATGTACTGGGGCATTCTGGATGACGCCGTTAGTGGAGGCAGGGGAGGCTCCACTAAGGCTGTGACATGCAAAATTGGCATTTGAACTATTTTATAAAAATAAAAGCTTTGGAACAGCTCTTCCTTCAGTCCATCTGCTAGCAGAGTGTTGGGAGTTTAGAAAGGGTTAGAGCAGGCTTAATAGAGGCAGTATTTTACATTGTGTTAAGTCATATCCAGAGGAGCTTAAACTTAATGAGAAAGAAATAGTGTCTCGGTCTGCTGGCCATCTATCCCACACTGGCTGTTGGCTGATGTGGATCCATTAAAAAGTAAATACAGAATGGAAGAGTAGGACATTTTGCATGGTGGAGCACCTTAGTAATCAATGGAACAGTTACATACATATTTATACTAATGGCTCAAGAGACCCAGAGAGTAGGCAAGTAGGATTAGTTTTCTTATGTTCCCTATGTTCATTTTTTAATTAATTTAGGCAGTGTCATAGACTGCCGGATGGATTATCAATTTTTTTGTTGGAGTTGGTAGCAATACTATGGGCTCTGTGCTGGGTGCCAGAAGTTGGAGTGGAGAAAGTTATTTGTTTTGATTCACTGTCTGCCTTGATGGTAGTAGTAGGGGGAGAATGTGGTGGGGCTAGGTCAGATTTAGTTTTTAGATTGGAGAGGCGGGGGTATAGTGTAGGTTTCTTGTGGATTCCAGTGCATGTTGGCGTTGAGGGGAATAAGGCTGCAGATAAAGCTGCTAAAGCAAGTTTAGAAAGAGACAGGGTGGAGGTGGAGGTACCTGTTGGTAGACTGGAGTGTAGCATCATCAATGAAAGACTGATCCAGTAGTGGCAGCATAAGTGGAATGAAGACACCAGAGGAAAGACACTTTATGACATTCACCCATCAATTAAACCAGGAATTACAAAGAGTTGATCAGATTAAGTTGCCAGATTAAGGCTGGGACATTGCAGGTTGACAAGTGGTCTGGTCCTGTTTGGGAAACTGGTGGGGAAACACAAGGAAGGCAAGTGTCAATACTGTGGAGTACAGGAGTCCGTCAAAACACCATCATGTATTATCCGAGATAAAGAAGAAGAAGAAATACTTTTAATAATGGTCAAGGGGAATTTACATTTTGACACTCTGTTATTACATTACACACAGGACCACATGCACAACAGGACTTTATACAATGTTCAACATAAAGAAAATTCCACACTGGATGTTAGTGAACTGCTTTTGAATATTTCCAATCATCTTTAGATGGTGTAGCACTTAACGTTAGCATCAAATTACAAAGAACTGACACGTGACTTTGATTGACACTAACAATATCACTGGCTTGGACAATCAACTTGCCCGACATACTGTTTTACTGGCCCCGGTCCATCGGGCCATTGCTTATGTCGAACCCTGTTATACATGTACTAAATTGAGAGATGTCAGAGTGAGGGGGCTTCCCATTAAAGACGACCTGAGCAATTGGGGGTTGGGACATTAAGGCCTTCATCAGGGCAAGTACACAATGAGCTGTCTCTCAAGGTTCTGACACACCCAGCCGACAGCCAAGAACTAGTGCCGACGAAGTCCGACTGTTATTGGGGGCCATCTGGGACATTATTCACAATTACCTTACACACATACGGTACAAGTGAAATGCTCTCACACACTCTAGTGAAATGCTTTCATACACTACTGAAACAATTATACGCTCACATACTATACTGAAACCTCACACACATCTAGTGAAATGCTCTCACACACTATTGAAAGGTTCTCATAGTGCTTCAGTAGTGTATATGAGATTGTTTCATTAGTGTATATGTATGGAAGAGGATTAGGGCCACATGTGAAAAATGTATTTGAGTTCGGTTTTTAAAGTCAAAACTCTGAGAATAAAGTCAGAAGAAATTCTGACTTTTTTGTCAAGGCATGAACGCTTGACTTTGGACTTCCTCACTGGTGTCTGCTTGCATTTTTGTCCATCTAGGAACTGAAGCTCATTTGCTGTTGGTCCTTCTGGATAAAAGTGCCAGCTTCAGCCCTGAAAACATCTCAGAGTGGTACTATTACTTATGGCATAAGTGATCATAATATAATCTTTTGCACAAGAAAATCTGGTAAAAAAACCTTTTGCTCTCACAAGACTGTACTATCCAGATCATTTAAACATTACTCCCAGGAAACTTTCAAGATGCTGGTTGATGATGTGGATTGGTCCCCTGTGGTAAATTGTTCATGTGTTAACATAGCATGGTGACAGTTTAAAGATAATTTTTTTTAAATCATCAATAAGGTGACCCCTCTCAGACAGATTAGAGTTAAACAGCGTTGTAGTGCATGGTTTGACGAAGTTATACATGATGCTATTAAAACCAGGGAAAAAGCACTTAAAACTTTTCATAAAACAAAAAATCATGATGATTTTATTTTATATAAGCAAGCAAGAAATAATACTCTGGATTTTATTAGAGATGCAAAATCAACTCACTATAAGAATGATATATTAAATAATAAGGATAACCCAAAAAAGTTGTGGAAGACCTTAAAAGAATTGGGGGCCACTAAGACAAATGCCAAGAATCCAGGAAACACAGGACTAAAAATTAAGGGCTCCCTTAATTTTAATAAGAGGTTGCTAATCATTTTAATATTTATTTTACTGCTATAGCAGAAAAGCTGGTTTCAAATCTTCATCCTTCATCTGGGTTATTTAACATAGATAGGGTGAAATCTTTCTATAATAAACTTGGAGCACTGCCCAATTCATTTTCCTTACGGAAGGTTGAGGTAGGGGAGATGGAAAAAAAGCTCTTACAGCTAGACTGCTCTAAGGGCCCTGGGCTAGATGGAATATCCCCTCGGTTTTTACGAGATGCTGCTGCCCACATAGCCCCTTGCATCTCCCATATTTTTAATCTGTCTGTTGAATTGGGTGTTTTTCCCAATGACCTTAAGAGGGCCAAGGTAGTTCCCCTTTTTAAAAAGGGAAACCGCCATGATCCTGGTAACTACAGACCAGTATCTATTTTGTGCACAGTCTCAAAAAAGTTTGAAAAGTTGGTTAATGAGCAATTTAATAAATACATGAATAAAAACAACTTCATGTTTAAATTCCAGTCCGGATTTAGGAAGTCACATTCCACTGAATCATGCCTATTGTATTTAACCGACACCATACGCAGGGAAGTAGATAATGGAAATCTCTGCGGAATGGTGTTATTGGATCTTCAAAAAGCATTTGATACGGTCAATCATGACAGACTGATTGCCAAACTGGAGGCTTTGGGGGCAGACAGCTCCACCTGTAGGTGGTTTAGGTCTTACCTATGAGGGAGGGAACAATTGGTGGTTTTAGGGGGAGTACCGTCTGACCCTAGTGTAGTTGAATGTGGCGTTCCACAAGGAAGTATCCTCGGGCGGTCCTTATTTTTAACATACATTAATGATATGGCAGACTCCTGTTCATGTGAACTATTTTTGTACGCTGATGACTCTGCACTTTTAATGTCTCATAAACAACAATCCACACTAGAGAGTACCCTGAGCTCAGAGCTATCTTCTGTTAACAACTGGCTGATTGACAATATGCTGTCACTACATTTTCGTAAGACAGAGGCCATCTTGTTCGGTTCAAAATACAGATTGAACAGATGCTCGGAATTTAGGGTCATTTTGAATAATGTTGTGGTCAGTGCAAAAACGTCAGTAAAATACCTGGGTTGCATCCTAGAAAACAACTTGGATGGCAGGAATATGGCCAATAAGGTTTTGAGTAAAGTCACGGGGCTCACAAAGTTTTTAGCCAGAAATTCTAAATTTTTAGAACGGTCAACAATGATCATCTTAGCTAATGCCTTAATTTTAAATCACTATGAATTTGCATGTACCTCCTGGTTTGAAGGCCTAACAAATAGACTCAAAGGGAAGCTGCAAACAGCACAGAATAAATTAATAAGAGTAATTCTGAATTTGGGCCATAGGTCTCACATAGGTAGGTCACAATTTGTTGAGCTCAACTGGCTCCATGTGGAGTCTTGTGTTACTATGTTAAAGGGGTGATAGAATGCAAAACCGATTTTACCCTGTGATAGTTGAATAACGACAGTTCGGTGGGTAAATAGGACATACATAGAAGCTCAAAATCCCACTGACACCCCTTTACTATGAAAATCTCATATTTTGAAACTGCCGCTGAAAACGGGCGAATCCCAACAAAGCTGAGTTGCTTGCGCAAGCATCTCAAAATCCGGAACCTTAAGAGAACAGTCACGCCCCAACATCAGGTAGTCTTCTGAATCTAGCTAGGTCACGCAGATCTCTGCTATTCCATTACAAAATTCACTTCTGAAACTTTTTTATGCGAGAAATCAACCATATAAAGCTCGAATATGGGCCGCTTTACGAAAAAGGATGGCTAATTGCAAATTTTCTCCGACTGTGTGTCGGAGTTTAGTGCCGGTGTTGGTGCTGCCTGGGTTGCTACATCGCCGCCCTGTCAGCGAGCTTGTTACGCCCGCAATCTTTTACCGCAGCCCGCAGGTTCCAGTTAATCTTCTAATGGGTATGTGTGTTGAGTTATTTAAACAAACAATCGGGGAAATAAACGCCTCTTGTCCGCGAGTCTCATTGATAGATCCGCGGTGAGATGGAGTCCATCAATGAGAGCTAGCTAGCCTCCTCCTAACTCTGACATTCACAAAAATACATTCAATTGATATCCGAAATCGGACAAGTGTTAGCTAAGCTTTGTAAGACCTTGAGGAACCTCTAATATTCATGCTGTGACGAAATTCAAACTGTAAATATACTTTAGTTATGCGAAAGTGAGCAAGCTGCGGTATTTCCCCATTGTAATGAATGGGACATATAGCAAGCAGCTGTTCGCTCCTACAAAAGCATGCTAGCGTTGCATAAAAATGCCTTAAAATCCGGACACAACGGTTAGCTTTACAAGACATTGGGGAATGATGTTGTATAAGTGGCGTGACGAAATTCAAACTTTAAATATAATTTAGTTATGGCGACAATGTAGCTAGCTAGCTGCGGTATTTTCCCATTGTAATGAATGGGACATATAGCAAGCAGCTGCTCGTCCTACAAAGACGCCTCGCGTTCATAAAAATGCCTTAAAATCAAATCGGACACAATGGTTAGCTTTATAAGACATTGGGGAATGTGTTGTATAAGTGGCGTGACGAAATTCAAACAGTAAATATAATTTAGTTATGGCGAAAGTGTAGCTAGCTAGCTGCGGTATTTCCCCATTGTAATAAATGGGACATATAGCAAGCAGCTGCTTGTCCTAGAAAGACTCCTCGCGTTCATAAAAATGCCTTAAAATCAAATCGGACACAACGGTTAGCTTTATAAGACATTGGGACATTCAAAACCGTAAATGTATTATTTATAGATATAGTTATGCCGGCAGCTGGCCGCGGAGCCCCATATGCAGTATCCACAAAGGGTGACTTTGCCCTGGGTATGGAGCCCAGCAGGCTGTCGCTTTCTCGTCAGACTGTGTGGAGCTCCTAAACTCCGACACGTCTTACCAAATTTGCAATTAGCCATCAATTTTTGTAAACGGCCCATATTTGAGCTTTATATAGTGGATTTCTCGCTTAAAAAAGTCTCAGAAGTGAATTTGGTAATGAAACATTGCAGTGTCTGGAATATGAGATTCTGTCGCTTCTCTAATGTATGTGTATTGGGGATTTGCTCAACCAATCAGCGCGCGACTCTAATGTCAGCGTATGGCAAGTCGCTCAACCAATCACCGCGCAGCTCATCTAAATATTCATGACCATACCATATTTGGAAGAAAAGCTCTTGTTACAAATAGGGCCTAAACACAGGGATGCATAAGGGCCCATAAAATATCAACCAGGCCATTTTCAGCCCAACCAATGTTACATACCCCATTAGGAGACCATAAGGAACAGTGTGAAATACCCTATATAATCATTCTATCACCCCTTTAAGACTGACCATGATTCAGAAAATGTTGTTTGGTAGTGTCCCAATTTTTTTGTCGTGTCTTATAACTAAGGTAAAGGACACACACAATATTAATACTCATGGCAGCATATCTGACCTGTGTCCTTATAAATTTAAGACAGTGTTAGGGAAAGGAACCTTTGCCTATATGGGGGCTGTTCAGTGGAACAAGTTAGATCGTCATATTAAAGTCATTTCCAGCCTGAACTCTTTTAAAAAGAGCATCAAGGTCTGGTTACTAGAGAGGGTTGCCGAATAGATTAAAGGGCAAGTTACTATTTTTATTTATTTAAGAAAAATGTTTTTATGTTATGTCATTGAGTATCTTGTCTTTTCCTGATGTGTGTTGAGGACCACAATGGAAATAAGTCTTGGACTTTATTGTGTTTTTATCCTCGATTGTATTTGATGTCCTTTTATCATGTGTAAGGCACTCTCTTACAATTAAATAAATCAAATCAAATCAAATCAAACATCCTGCGTCTTCGCCCCTTTTGCACTGCATTTAGTCAGCTATTTGGAAGTGGAAGCATCTCACTCTGCCCTTTTACCTCAACTGGTTTCAAACCTCCTGACCGCATTTCTGTGTTTGGTTTAGTCGTCTGTTAGAAGTGTAGAGTCATATACTGGCAGACGCTCCAACATTTACTAACCTGTTGTGTCAGATGCCGTCTGTTCACCCGCCGCTAACGCCCATTTTCTCAGCCACCGGCTGCCATTAAAGACTCAGTTTTATGGCTGTTTGGTGGCGAAAGCTGGCCTAACACACTGTGAAGCTGTTAGAGAGACTTGTGCCTGACTTTGTGGCAGTTGAGGTCGTAATTCATCTGAAATGTTCTGTAATGAGTGGAACTAACTAAATTAGCTCAGAAGGGTGGATGCAATTGTGTCAGACAATGTGTTATTGTTCGCGGACCATCAACAGTAATGTCGGCAGTGGTAGTGTCTTGTTCAAGAGGACTCAGGAGAATTCTATCAAACCCCAACACTAATAGAGACTGACACTGACATTGTGCAGTGGAGACTGAAGAGATTTGAGTTGGATGGGAAAAGATATTAACCATTTCTTAACTTATTTTATTAGTTCTTGGGGCATGTTATGCGTTTTATTATGCAGAATTATCAGCTGAATCTAATATCTCTTTATTTCTTAATACAAATTTAAAAATAAGTTGCATGACCCGGAAAGGAGGAAGAGCCTTGTAAACATTGGTGGGCATTTCAACGCTGCAGAAACCTTTGTGATTTCAAAGGAATGAAAACTGATCAGAACTGGGCTCTCGTTCTGATGGATCAGTGACTAACATAATGTTATCTTTGCTGTTTTCAACAGGTCTGTTTAACCCCGGCTCCCAACTGGTTGGCTTTGAGCTCAATGCATGCCTTTGTCACATTGCTAACAGTAGTTATGTTTAATTTAACCCTCATGCCCTCTTCGGGCATTTTGTGATCATTTTTGCTGTTACTGCTTATGGCATGACATTTTGTGGGAACCTTTCTTTTTAGTCAAAATTTTTAAATCCAGTGTTTTTTACTCTTTCATGTTTTTTATACTTAAATGATTCATTTTGTACCCTTTCGACACCTTCGTGGCAAAAATGTCCACGCACACAAAAACTGCTATTAAATCATCATATATCAATAATTTTTTCTGCTTTTTTTCATAAATCACTTAAACAACTTCTAACTTAATCAAAACCACCAAACATTCAATCATTTTCAGGATTTTAACCCTTTAAATGCCAGTTTATTTATTTGAAGTATGTCATTTATAAAAAAAAAAACACAAAAAATGATTTTTTTCCCATATAATGAATAATATTTAGATGGGGCTTTGGTGGTGATTAGAGGCTTGGATATGTCAAAGATAAGCAACAAAACTGATTTGATTTCATTGGTATTTTTTATGTAGTTCCATTTTGAACAAAAGTGGTCATATTTGACATTTTTACAGTATTTCACCAGATTGAACCATTTTGCCCTTGTAGGCCGATGCATGAAATCATTGTATTTTTTCCAGTTATATTATGGAGCTGTGTCTGTCTGTGTGTGTATGTGTGTATGTGTGTGTGTGTGTGTGTGTGTGTGTGTGTATGTGTATGTATGTATGTATGTGTGTGTGTGTGTGTGTGTGTGTGTGTGTGTGTGTGTGTGTGTGTGTGTGTGTGTGAGAGAGAGTTTGTGTAAATCTGTAAACAAACGACGATAATTTTAGGGGTGAAAAAATGCGCACCTTACTTTTGCCAGTTACATTATGGAGCCGTGTGTGTGTGTGTGTGTGTGTGTGTGTGTGTGTGTGTGTGTGTGTGTGTGTGTGTGTGTGTGCGTGCGTGCATGCATGTCTGTGTGTGAGAGAGAGTTTGTATAAATCTGTAAACAAACAGTGATAATTTTAGGGTTGAAAAAAGCGCACCTTTTGCCAGTTATATTATAGAGCTGTGTGTGTGTGTGCGCGTGCGTGCATGCATGCGTGTCTGTGTGTGAGAGAGAGTTTGTGTAAATCTGTAAACAAACGATGATAAATTTAGGGTTGAAAAAAGCACACCTTACTTTTGCCAGTTATATTATAGAGCCGTGTGTGTGTGTGTGTGTGTGTGTGTGTGTGTGTCTGTGTGTCTGTGTGTGTGTGTGTGCGTGCATGCGTGTCTGTGTATGAGAGAGAGTTTGTGTAAATCTGGGTGAAAAAGGGCTTCTTTTGAAGGATGCATTTCATGTGTCTTTGAAGACGTGCTTGAATAAAAACATTGTCTCCTGCATTTGTTGTAAACAAAAACACCTGGCTCTAGCCCTCATGCCCTCTTCGGTCATTTTTGTACATTTTTCTCAAGTTTTTTTTTTCATTTTGTGATCATTTTTGCTGTGTTACTTCTTATGGCATGAAATTTTGTAGGAATCCTTCTTTTCAGTCAAATTTTTTAAATCCAGTGTTTTTTACTCTTAGTTTTTTTATACTTAAATGATTCATTTTGTACCCTCTGGACACCTCCGAGGCCAAAATGTCCACCGCACACAAAAACTGTTATTAAATCATCATATATCAATATTTTTTTCTGCTTTTTTCATGAATCACTTAAACAACTTCTTACCTAATCAAAACCACCAAACATTCAATCATTTTCAGGATTTTAACCCTTTAAATGCCAGTTTATGTATTTGAAGTATGTCATTTTGTATAAAAAAAACACAAAAATGATTTTTTCCCATATAATGAATAATATGTAGATGGGGCTTTGGTGGTGATTAGAGGCTTGGATATGTCAAAGATAAGCAACAAAACTGATTTGATTGCATTAGTATTTTTTATGTAATTCCAGATACTCCCTCTGGACACCTTCGAGGCAAAAATGGCCCCATTGACTTCCATTATAACCACATGTTTTGATCTCACTGCCTTTACAGTATAAAACCATGCATTCTGTAATGTTAGCATTTCATTTGGAAGAAAACTAGTCATATTTGACATTTTTACAGTATTTCACCAGATTCAACCATTTTGCCCTTGTAGGCCGATGCATGAAATTATAGTTATATTATGGAGCTGTGTGTGTGTGTGTGTGTGTGTGTGTGTGTGTGGTGTGTGCCCGCGTGCCTGCGTGTGTGTGTGTGTGTGTATGTGTGTGTGTGTGTATATGTGTGTGTGTATGTGTGTCTGTGTGTGTGTGTGTGTGTGTATATATGTATATTTGTGTGTGTCTGTGGGTGGGTGGGTGTGTGTGTGTGGGTTGGGTGTGTGTGTGTGTGTGTGTGTGTGTGCGTGTATGTATGCGTGTGTGTGTATGTATGCGTATGTGTGTGTGTGTGTGTGTGCATGCATGTATGCATGTCTGTGTGTGAGAGAGAGTTTGTGTAAATCTGTAAACAAACAATGATAATTTTAGTGGTGAAAAAAGCGCACCTTACTTTAGCCAGTTATATTATGGAGCCGTGTGTGTGTGTGTGTGTGTGTGTGTGTGTGTGTGTGTGTGTGTGTGTGTGTGTGTGTGTGTGTGTGTGTGCGCATGCATGCGTGTCTGTGTGTGAGAGAGAGTTTGTGTAAATCTGGGTGAAAAAAGGGCTTCTTTTGAAGGATGCATTTCATGTGTCTTTGAAGACGTGCTTGAATAAAAACATTGTTTCCTGCATTTGTTGTAAACAAAAACAACTATTAGTGTGTTGATGCACCTGGCTCTAGAGAAGGAGAAAGACCTGGAGCAAAGAGAAGGAGCCTTTATCTTCCAGCCAACTGCAGGACTCATCTGAAGATGACACAAGTTTCTGGAGTCTGACAAAATGGTCACTGGTGTCCTCCAACTCTGTGAGTGCCTCTAACCCTTCCTCTGAAAGTGGAGAGGACACTGAAGATCCTGTCCATCCTAACATTGAATGGACAGTGAAGAATTGGCAAGTCTGGTCTCCATCTAATACTGAGGCCGCGCCGCAACATTCAAGCACCGACCGGCATGATGCCAGAGCCCACGAGATATGCCATATCAAGAATCCATGATGTGGCATCCTCTTTCCACCTTTTCTTCACTCCTGACATGATCAGCTGATTCAGGAAATGACAAACCTACACGGGAGGTGTTCAATCTCAGGATGGAGTGATGTGGATGCTCAAGAGATTTTAACATACATGGGACTTCACACTTGGCTGGTGTGTACCGGTCCAAAGGGGAATCCACCCGGAGCCTGTGGGATGTCCATAGTGGGAGACCAGTCTTCAGGGCCACCATGTCACACAAACCATTTGAAATGATAAGCATCAGTTTACAGCACATGCAGGAGACAATGTTTTTATTGAAGCACGTCTTCAAAGACACATGAAACTCATCCTTCAAAAGATGCCTTTTTTCAGCCCTAAAATGATCATTGCTTGCTTACAGATTTACACAGACTCATATCTAATCTTTGACATATCCAAGCCTCTAATCCCCATCAAAGCCCCATCTACATATTATTCATTATATGGAAAAAAAATCATTTTTTGTCTTTTTTGTAATAAATAATGAAATACTTCAAATAAATAAACTGGCATTTAAAGGGTTAAAATCCTGAAAATGTTTGAATGTTTGGTGGTTTTGATTAAGTTAGAAGTTGTTTAAGTGATTTATGAAAAAAAAGCAGAAAAAGATATTGATATATGATGATTTAATAGCAGTTTTTGTGTGCGTGTACATTTTTGCCACAAAGGTGTCCAGTGTTATTTTTTTTGAGGAGGGCATGAGGGTTAAACATGCGGTATGATAATATTTTCTCCACTTTGCTCTAAAGCAGCGACACGGCAGTGCTCATGCACGTCTGTGTGTGGGTCGGAGCCCAGAGGGCTAGTCATAGCGCAACCTGCTGGCAACAGGAAGTCAGCCTTATATTACAACATAACATAATCCATAATATAACATAATAATACAACATAATCCAATTTACATGAAATATACAATGTGTGGTCTACACTTGAGCAACAAAATGCGGGTCTTATGCCGTGCCCTGTACTTTAGCCACGGCCATGCAACTTAGCCACGCCCCTATACTTTAGCCACGCTCCTATACTTTAGCCCCTTTATTTCTGTTAGATGATAGAATCCGTGGTTAGAGTTTGTAGCTTTAAGCATCATTTTTAACTTGATTTTAAAGCTACTGGTGCAACAGCAACTATTTATGATGGAGGAATGTCCTTACTCCTGAGAACTTGACATACTGGCTTTACAGCTGACAGTGCTGGTTTTTATTTTAAGATTGTGTCCTCTGTGCCAGACCCACTTCTTGTGGCAACACATCTGGAGCTCCAGTCTGTATTACTCAAATCTTTCAGGAACGTCATCGCTCATCTGCCAAATGCCTTGGTTCATTAGGTTCTTTGCGCGGCACAGCCATATTTCCGGTAACATTTCGTTCCGCTACCCCATCTGGTGCTGGCGCCTGCTCCTCTGTTCAGATGCCAAAAAGCTGTTTGGATGCATGTTAAGCATACGAAACAGACGTGAATGCCCAAGCAGCTCATCAAACTTGTCCTTTGTACACTTGCTGAAATTCAGAAAAGATTATTCTTTTTTTTGCTTCGTCACTGATGCTGATGCTCTTTATTTCCCAGTTAATCCACACTGGCCAATGGTGCTGAGACAGTTTGACAAGTAGATAATAAAAAGAGAAAAGACGCAAATGCCCAAACTGCTCATCAGTTTCTTCTCTTGTTAGAGCACTTGTTTCAACAGAGAAGATTCATAGTTTTTGTCAGTGATACAGAATATGATAAATTATATCAAATAAGGACAATTGACAGTCCTTCCAGAAAAATGATGAAATTGAAATGAAAATGAAATTTGTGATTGTTGCGTGCAAACATCCTTGATTATGCGGCACGTTTTCTTAAAAAATGCGATGGAATATGCGGGATATTTATGCAATTTTATGCGCTGAAATTGCGGGAACTTGCAAAAACTGCGGTTTGATGAAAAAGAGAAAATAAAGTGATTCCCCCAACACCTGCTTTACGATGATGTTCACGTCGCGTAATTATGTCCCTTCATAACGTTCCCATGGCAACAGGGGAAAATGGCTGCTCTTCTGTGAAGTAAACGCAAATTTTTCAGCTTTCTGCTAAGATATATGTGACTTTTTTGCAACCAAAATGTGGGGATTATGAAATCATGCAAGCCCCGCATATTTTGCATGGAAATCGGCAATTTATGCGCCGAAAAAAGTGCGGCGTATTTGAAAAAATGCGCCCCCCGCATAATTATGCGGACATTGGCTGATTATGCATTGAATTATGTGATCGCATAATCACACACAGGTCCTCTATGATGTGGTATTACAGGTTCTCTGTGTTTCTGTCTGTAGGTTTGACCTGGGAAGATAACACCACTCAGCAGGTTCTGTCCAATGAGTTATCCAAGCTGAGGAGGGTTCCCTACAGGCCACAGAATGGAGCGGTCTACAACACCGACAGCAGGTCAGATGCTCACCCATCAGTAGCTCTGTGCTATTGTGATTTGTGGCCATGTCCTGTCGTCCCACAATGGTCCAAAAACTGTTGGGGATTTGGGGATTTCACTGGTGCTGGAGCCGGTTTCACAAAGATATTTTAGACTGGTGTCTGATTTGGCTCTTAGGTTAGTCTAATTCAAACTAGACAAACTAAAGACTGACTTATTTTAAACTTCAAAAGTTAACCACACTACCACAAATCTAACTCAGATTTAAGAGCCATGTTTCCATGGTAACAATCAGTGACCTGCTGACCAGTGGCATCAAAGACAAACAAGATGTAGTGGAAACAATGTATGTTTACAATAACTTGTGGGTAGAAAACTCTTGCGTCCCGTACGTACAATTTAACAGCGCTGAGCAAACAACTGGCTCTACTCTCATCTCCTCCATCTAAAATACATGTTCGATTCTTTCACATGTCAAAACTTTGACTAACGTTAGCTTGGAGAGCTAATGAACCTGTTGGACCACAGACTAAAGAAAATGACAGCACCCAAACTAGCAATCAGTCCAACCGGCAGTGATATGTTGCTGTTCCTAACGCTAGATCTGGTTTATCAAAGAGACTAGCAAAGCTACACAGAACAGACAATGAGCACAGCAGAGACCACAGATAGGCCAAATGTCTGTGTTTACCTATATATCTTTATCTTTATATCTTTACGGCTGAAAATGACAACAGAAAAAAACATGTTTGCAGATTTCACATATCACTGCTTTTCAAATAAACGGCCTGTTTTGTTTTAGCGCGACGTCACAGTGATTCCGTCTTAAGCAGTGTATATACTGTAATTAAGTAATGAAACTTGTTTTCTCCCAAAGGCCAGTAGCTGGAGCGATGGACCCAGTAGACCAGAGGGTGAAGCCGGTGGAGGTGGAGCTCAGTAGAAATCTGCAGACGTACCTACAACGTCTCGGCCTCCTTCCCAAGACGCCATCTGCCTCTAGTCTGAGCACCCTGGGAAAGGTGAGGGATTCCTGGATGCCCTATATTCTTTACACAGAAACACATATTTCACACAAAAATATTGAACTTAATTACAATAACATTACAAGACCTTTTTTAATAACTTATAAAAATAGTCTCTCTGCAGGCCTAATAATCCAGCTGTAGTTCTGAGTCTAGACATATAAACAGTAATACGACTAAAATCTAGGACTCACAAAAATTGTGTTCTAAATAAGGAATTGAACTACAAGACAAAAGTGGCCAATAAAGTCTGTATCATAGCCTATATTGTTTATTCTTTTGGATATATCTTTTGGTTTCACCTTTTCATACATCACATGGATAGGCTGGCTAAACACACAGGGTTTGCACTGCAGTGTGGGAAACGGCTATAGCGATGGTTCAAAGACAATCCTGCACCTTAAACTGCCAGTTAGGGTTCTGTGTAATAAATTAGTACTGCAAGACCTCACAGTCCAAACTCCAGCACCCGTTGCTCCCTGTTTCACATTTGAAAGGAGGAAGGGCAGGTGGGACATTTGTTTTTACATCTGCATGGAGCCCCACCCTCTGGTCACAGCCACCTGCCTCCATTAAAAAAAAAAAAAAAGAAGACCTACAAATGCAGTACACACTTACACACACTCACCCAGTGATATAAAACTCACACACACCTTCTCAACGGGGAGTCATCTTTCATTGTAACTCCGCTCTTGCTTCTCCATCCTTACTGATGGCTTCTCGCAGCATGAGCGTTAGGACCGAAATAATACCAGCAGAGAGTTCAGGAGTTCACTGCTCTAATTAATAACTCTCCACATGACTGGATCCTCCACTGTGCTCATCGGCTGAATGGTGGAGGCCTTTCTCCTGCTGGGGGATTGTACCAAAAGACCCACAGAGCACGATGGCGTGGAGCCTACAGGCGTTGCTCGAGGCCTTTTTCTATCCAGGTTCACATGTTTGGTGGAAAGGAAAAGGAGCAGGAAGACTGAGGGGGTCCCGGAGGCCATGAGTGAAATAAAATGCACCAACTGTGTGACATAGTTGAATAAAGATACCGACAGTGACAAATACCAGGGCGGACTCGCACATACAAATCATGCATCACAAGAAATATGACAACTGTGGAACTTTACTGATAATGTTGGTATTGTTATGATAATTTTGCCGTTAGTCAGGTTTGTGCCATTTCTGTGCTCCCAGGTGGGTGTTAATGTGACAAAAGTGACAGTTTGCTTTTGTTATTGCTGATGGATCTGTTAATATGATTGGATAAATGAATTTATAACTTGATTTTCAAAACATTGTTCAGATGTTGGATACAATTCTTTAATATTAGAGCAAAATGTGGCTCCTGCATTGCTTTGCTCACTGAATTGAGTGGATGATTTCATTATTTAGAAGCGATTTGACATCTTCCAGATATAACAGTGCCTCTTGAGTGAATTTGTCTTTGATTCTTTTATTTTAATTTTAATTAATAAATTACACTATGCAAATTAAACTTGCCATGTGGTATTTTTTAAAGAATAAAAGATTCAAGTCCTGATTGACAAGAAGAAAAATTAAAAAAAATTAAATAATACATTACCATATCTTTTTAATATATTCAATTGATAATAAGCCTTATATTCTTTAGAATCTACCTGAATAAGCTATGCTCGCATACTTTAATATATGAAATAGTGTATGATGGTTAGGACTGACTGCATTAGATTGGCAGTCCTGTAGAAATGAAGCACAAACACAACATGATGTTGTGCAGAGTAAACCAAAGCTGCTTTTTTCATCGAAATGAATGAACAACCATATCTCTGGTCATTATTTCCAGACAATGTTTCAATGTTAGATGTACATTTGTCTTAGTCCCAAAATGTCCCTTTTCCCAAAAGTACAATTCTGACACACACACACAGACGCGCGCACACACACACACACACACACACACACACACACATCCATGAACACGAAATCTAGGAGCACCTGATTTGCAACATTAGTACATTATTGTAAGTCAGGATGGGTCCCATATGTAGTTTGTTTCGATACTGATTGTGGTATGAGACTTGTGATTATAGCGCCCCATAGTGCAATACATTTTTGAGTTTTAATTGGTAAGTATTGGATTGGTTTATATGCGAATATGAGTTTTAGCTTTGTTTTGTTGTAAAAACGCTTTTGAATATCAATACGCAATAGAATAATGTTTGTGCGGCTTGGTCTGAAGATCATCTGTGCCAAGTTTCATGAAAATTTGAGAAATTTTGTGTGAAAACGTTTGTGTTTTTGATGAAATCCAATATGGCCGGATTCATAACGTTGATGTCACAAATTGGCACGTGTTGGCCTTAGGACCTCCCACAGTATTAACAGACACCGCTAGTAAGTTTGAATTCCAAACACATTAAACGTTATATAGCCAAATAGTTTTATAGGTCAAAATGTCATTTTGCTAATTACAACGCCCCCTATAGGTCTAAGGTCAACAAATGTATTGTGCCTCTTCCTGATTGGGCCAATGACCTATGTACTAAGATTGGTGTTGATACGTGAAATTCTTGCCGAGATATGAGTTCACATCCTGTTTGGTGGCTTCGGCGTCAATTTCGATTGGCTGTGACGGCCAAACACTTTCGAATATCAATACGCAATGGAATAACTTCTGTGAGGCATGGTCTGAAGATCATCTGTGCCAAGTTTCGTGAAAATTTGACCAATTTTGTGACCTGTGAAAACGTTTTAGTGTGGTTGATCAAATCCAATATGGCGAAAGGTCCAACATGGCGGATATTGACATCATGGGGTGCGTTGAGTTCAGCGTCATCCAAGGATTCCAACTATATCTCGATGTTCAAAATCGGGCATACGGTTCAAAAGTTAATCGCATGGATGCAACGCCAACTTTGACCCATTGGTGGCACTAGACTCCCTGTGGTGCAGACCTAAAACTTGGTGAAATGAATTATGGGACTGTCCCAAATCAATGTGCCAAATTCAGGTTCACAACTTTTTACTGTATGGTTCTATGGGCTGCCATAGACTCCCACAGCAGAGGGAAGAAGTGTAATAAGTAGAATCACTATGGGGTCTTGCAGCTTTGCTGCTTGGCCCCCAATTACCATACAGTTATGTTTACTGTTTGGGTTCCTAATGGCTACACAGTGTTTTTCTAAATGAACTCTATGTGATTATACATGCTTTTCTTGTTTCTTGCAGGGTGACCGTTTCCCTACGGACTCCTTTCGCTCCAAGGCTCAGAAGTCATCTCCCTCCAGCTTTTCCCCTCTTTCATCTCTCTTTCCTCTGCAGAAGCAGAGACCCCCAGCCGACCAGCTCACCAAGCAGGCTGAGGGTGACCTTCTCCTGGGCGCCCTGAGGCAGTATCTCTCTAGGCATCTGTCCCTGTACGGTGGTGGGGTGAGCCCTGAGGAGCAGGAGGCCACCTCACCCCGCCAGAGGCCCTTCTACACCAACGTAATAGAAAACTCTGGACTCAAAAAAGACACCTCAAAATCCAGGCTTCTAAAGTTGGGAAGAACGCAGGCGGCTTCAGTCAAAGACCCTCTGACATCTGTGGATGGTACGTGTTTTAAAGTGAACTATGATGAATTTTAGCATCAGAAAATAATGATGCCTATATTGAGACGTAGAGCTTTGCTGCAGTTCAGGCAGGACATGTCATTCACTTGCACATACAAACACTTAGCTGTTTAACATATCAATGCTTTTGAATCAGCTGTGGTATTTTTTTAGCTATAGTTTATGACCTTGACTCGGTCACTATGATATCATTATATGTTATATATGAGCTCCAGAGTATGTCATTATGTGACTTATAGTTTGAGTTTAAAGCGGACTTTAAGTATATACTTTTTGAAAATAAGAGGTATGTCCAGTGAATAACAATACGATACAAAGGTATGAAAAGAAACTAAAGGTTTTAGGAATTTTTGTGATAATAACTGTCTGTGGGATGTATGTCATGTTTTATTTGATTGCAAAAATGCAAGCATTGTGGAGAACAGAAAGGGAAATATATGCCAAAACCCTTTGTAAGCCACCCGCCCATGTTTGAAGTGGAGCAACATCTCTTCTCCATAAGGACACCCATTACTGACAAAACAATTTTCCCAAAAGGTCCAACTAAGAGCTGTTCTTGAGCCTATAGATGCTAACATTTTAAATTTTCTGAGCATTTAAAGCTGCGGTAACTGATTTTTTTGGAACAAAGTTTCAATCTAAAGTAAACATTGCATTTTAACAAACAACAACTGCTGTTATTTTCTGTTCTCTTACCTCTGTGTCTCCTCCAGAGAGCTTCATCAAGAACGTTTTGAAGAGCGTTGGCAGGCACCACGTGGATGTGGATGGCCTGACAGTGCAGGATTTGGGCCAACTGTCCAGCCTAATAGCTGATGCTCTACAGGTGGTCGACCAGGACCAGGGACTTAACAGGGGCCTGATCCATGCCAGACCTGGACCGAGAGACCTGAGGGAGGAAGAAGAGGAGGTGGCTGCCAGGGATGAGGAAGAGGAGAAGTTGCTCGAGAACACTCCAACACTAAAACCACATGAGAGCACTCCCATAGTCTCGGCAGCACTTCAAGGTAATTTCGTAATGATTCATTTTTTGTTTTTACTCTATCAAAGTATTGAGCAAAACCTGCAAAGCAAATCTATTGTACATAATTATGTAGGCAGGATTAAAGACACAAAGGAGCTCTTAAACAGCTTGCAGCAAGAGTGCAACATTAAAATCAATGTGAAACTAAATAGGCAGCCAACACATCCAGTTTTAATGGTTCACTGTCCACTGAGACCACTCAGACTGAAAATGTGTCCACTACAGTTAAAAGTGCACAACAAATAGCTTTAAAATGACTGAAAACTATTATGATTATGATGAGATGACCTAGGTTTAGAAACCTGCAAATATATGTATGCAGATTATCTGATGCTTTTTCAGTGTTTGGTTACGAAAATAAACCTGTGAAAAACGAAATAACCACAGGAGCAAATTCATATCAGTCAAATATAAAGTAGAATGAATTTGCGATTTGAAAAAGTCCTTGAAATTTGGAAAGCCGGCTTTTAGCTCTTGTGCACATTTTCATGAAGCCTAACGCTGTGTGGTTTGTTAACATCACAGTTTATGTTTTTTCTTTTACTATTCTTCTCCTTGACAAACACAGAAATGTGTGTTACATTTACTGTCTTTCTCCCAACAGAGCGCCACACGGATACAGAGGAGCATATTGTGAAGGACAAGGTAAGCAAAATGTCAAAGGGGAGGCTAACATTATAAGCAGTTTTGTAACATTCTGCATTAGGAAGAAAATGAATCCTGCAGTTTTCAAAATAAATTTAAAAAAAATTTGGAAGTTCTGTTTTGCAGGTTACCACAAATATTACTTATTTTTAATTTATACTTTTTGAAAGGTTATACTAATACCACTACTACTAATAGTACTGCTAGTTTAAGATACATGAATCCCAGAATGTGTAGCACATTTAAAACATCATGAACACTAGACATTCTGAAGCAACGACAAGGACAACTCAAAGTGCTTTATATAACACATGAAAGGCATAAAGAAAGAAACACAAGGCAATATTTAAAGACAGATTTAGGATTTAAAAGAGTAAAATAAAGTGGAACATAAATGATCTAGATATAGAATGAAACAAGAATGAAACAGACAAGAGAATAATAGAGAGAATAGAGAGAGGGAATAAACATGATGGTGCAGTTACAGTGCAGTGCAAGATATGGTTTCAGTCTTTCCAGCAGATGTTGAACCTGGCTGCAGGGATTTGCTCCCATTCAGCAACAATAGCATTAGTGAGGTCAAACACTGGTGCTGGGGGATCAGGTCTGGCTCACAGTCGGTGCTCCAGTGCTTCCCACAGGTGTTGGGTGGGGTTGAAGTCAGATCTCTGTGCAGGCCAGTTAAGTTCCTTCACACCAAACTTGGAAAATTATTTCTTTATGGAGCTGGCTTCATGCACAGGAGCATCATCATGTTGAAACAAGAAAGAGACAAACACAAACTGGAAACACACTGTTGTCTACAATATTGAATGCTGTAGCATTTAGCATCCCTGTATTGGAACAAAGAGGACTAAATCAAATCATTCAGAACTGCGTAAGAAGTATGTTGGAGTTTATCCCACTTTGTACATTTCAACACTGTCCATATACTTTTGACCACGTAGTATATTTTCACTTGACAAATTATCAATGTGCCAAATTGGATTTTGGACAAATCTAAGACCTATTTACACTTGTCATTTCACTGTCTCGTAGCCGGATAAAAAGGCTTTTATTAACGTCAGCCACATATGCTGTATACGGCCAGATCACACATCTGATTGCATCCGTCCTGGTTTCTCCAGCTACATGCAAATCATCAGCCCTCCTCCAGGCCAGAAGGTGGTTGTGAGGTACCTGAAGGTGTTTGACAAACTAAAACAAACGCATGAATTGCATTTGACTGCATTGCAAGAAGATGACAATCAAAAGTTAAAGGTGCTCACACAGTCCAAAGGCACAAGTGTGGGAAAAAAAAGAAAGAGAAGTGGGGGTGGCAGCAGCACAGTCCGAAGGGAGTTGGGTTAGGAAGCGAAGGGTCGCTGGTTCAAGTCACTGTCCGGACCAAAGTACGGTCTGGTAGCTGCAGAGGTGCCAGTTCACCTCCTGGGCACTGCCAAGGTGCCCTTGAGCAAGGCAAAGAACCCCAAACTGCTCGTGGGGCCTGTCCAATGGCAGCCCCCTCACTCTGACGTCTTTTCATTATAGCATGTATAGGTCCCGAGCATGTGTGTATTTCAGGCCTGTTTGTAATGTGTGTAAAAACTGTACCAACAGAGTGAAAATGTGAATTTCCCCTTGGGCGATCGATAAAGACATGCCTTCGTCTTCTTCTTCTAAAACAGCTGTGGGGGTAGGTGTGTTGAGGCTTTAAAAGCTCAAAGTGGATCTCAATATAGGGTTTTTTATTCTAACCCTAATTTCAGGTCTGGAATGCTGTTCATGGTGAGAAAATCCTGCTTTTTAAAATTTTAAAGTTGTAGTTCTGATTGGCTCACACAAGCCATCTAAATCTGAATATTTCTTTTCAGCCTGAGGGTGGAAACCTCTTTACCAAACTTCTGGCCTACCTGGACAAAACTTCCTTCAACACCTCTCCTCCAGCTAGAAATCGTGACGTTGTTGCTATGGAGACACCCATAGGCCAACAGGTGGGCCTGGAAAATGTCCAGAGCCGGACCAGCGGGGCCGGGGTGACGGTGCAGAAGAAGGATGCCACCCAGTCTGTGGAGGAGGTGTCGGAAGTGCAGGGCTGGATCAAAGAGGTGGCGCCCCCTCCTGCTTCGCTCGTGTATGAGGAGCCGCACGAGAAGACGGTGCACGTTCCCGAACTTCAGCTGGACGTCAAAGCTGGCAGGACGAAGGCAGACGATGATGTGTTTGGCTACGTCATCACCGACACAGAGTGAGTAGGAAGCTACTAACATCAGAGATTCTCTCTGACTAAAGAAAGCCCATTACACGGTGCACCAATGGTATAAAACGGTACACTTCCTGTCTCCTAAATGGGCGTGGCCTTGTTTGAAAGTGTAGTGAATGTCGTGTGGATGGATAAAAAGTTATTTTTGCATAATTTATAAATATTTTCTTTACATTAGATATTTACACAGCTAAAAACCATATTTAGCATTATGAACATTAGTTTTGTTAGGGCATTCACGAACGTGACGTTGGCTTAGCTGTGTCTCCAGATCTTGCGAGAGTTTCTTCCTGAGACAGAAACAAGTCTCGAACAAATTGAACAAAAATTATTTGTCTGTCTGAAAAATGTCATTTTAGTGTCAGAATTTAAAAATTCAATATTTACTTTGGTGACTATGGGGCAAAGAATTGGTCTTAATCTTTGTTCACATTTACATCTCCCATTGGAATCAATACACTCAGGACCTGCCGCTAGCCTCTTAAAGAGGCGTGGCCGTCGACAAACCCATGACACAGATACAGAACATTACTTGAGTTGGGGCGTCTCGTTCTGTTGTAATTTTATTGGGCAGCTGTTCAAATCACACATAGGTGCTACTTGCTATATGCTGTGAACACATTAACCAAAGACATCAGTCAAGGCTTCCCCTAAGTTTAACACTCTCACCACAGACATATAGAAAAATGTGTAAAAATAATGACATTCTTTTTATTTACACTACTCATGGAGCATACTGAAGAAATATTTTTGTTCAGTGACATTTCTAGCAGATTAGAGCCATTGTGGCTATACATCAATGGATGGACGCTGACATCTCGAGTCTGGTATGATTTAAGGGGAGAGACAAACCTTCCTTTTGTAATAAAATTATAGTACAGTGTAGTTTTCTTACCGTCGTCTCCAAATGTAAAACTAAATATAAGTGTTAGGCGGGACATCCACAGTAACAGGCAATATTTTGTTCTCATAGAAGTGGAGGCAGGAAATGTGTTTTCCCCGTAAATACAAATATGTTTCTTTGTCGATGCTATCAAGGAAAAATAGAGTTGCTCATACATCACAAAACAGGTGAACCTGCCTTCATCCTGATGTCAATGTCATTACCCAGGATGCAACAAGAGGACACTGCAAGGGCATCTTTCTCCTTTGTTCTTATTCTAACCAAGGCCAGAGCCATTTCAAAATGATTTCTCTGCTTCTCAGTTTGAGATTGTAGACCGTTAGAAATGGTGGCTGTGGTTTTTCTGTCTTTCAGCTGCAACAGGTGTAATTCTGGCTCAAGGCCTTGTGCATTTACTTTCCTTTCTCTGCCACCGTGTTACTTGTCATTCAGAGCAATACAAGCCATAACTGTTACGTTATAAAAGAGTTTGCAAAGAAACTCCCGCACACTGTCGTTTTGTACTAGACTATAATCAGGCAAAATTATTTTGTGATTTTTTTTTTGCCTGATGATGATTATGATGGTCTAGTACCAAAATCTTGCCAGCTATTAAATTTATTTTTGCAATTTAGACAGTGTGTGGGAGTTTCTTTGTAACTTAACTCGTCCCCCTCCGACACACCTGTCTCACATCATAGATGTGCCAAGTATTTTTCTGTTCTGGCGTTAAAGAAGAATAATGTTTTTGTGATGTTGTTGTCAAGATCCCATTCAGGGCCTCATCTATCTATAAATTGCAGGAACGTCTGTCTGTCTGTCTGTCTGTGTGTTATGCGCATATCTCTCGAACCGTTAGTCCGATGGATTTCAAACTTGACAGGTGTCTTGCTACGGGCACGGGTAAGTGCAGTGCCAAGACTGACGTTCGGATTAGAAATGCAAAAGATATCGTTAAATATACATTGATAAAAGAAGCACACATTGGCTTTTGTCGGTCTAGCCACTGGCCACTCCCTCTCTCACACTACACACTGACTGAGCTCAGCGCAGGACCAGACACAGAGAGGGTCGAAGAAAGCAGCGGAGCTTTGGCAGCTAAAATGTGAAATACACCTCAGACCCACAAAAATGTGCAAAGTTGCACTACTTTGGACTGTCTTTGACTTTGAATAAACAAACAAAATTCCTGAATTTAAGGACGTTTCAGAATCCCACCCATGCAAAGCACAACCAGCTACAGACAACAAGTGGCAGACTGACTGCATTCAGTCTGCCACTGAGCGTGAAGCCACTTATAGGCAGGCTATCTTATCTAATAAAGCGAGACATATCTGTATGTATTTGTGTTAGTGCTGTCAAACGATTAAAATATTTAATCGCGATTAATCGCATTAATGTCATAGTTAACTCGCAATTAATCGCACATTTTTATCTATTTTAAATGTCCCTTGATTTCATTTTGTCCCATTATTTTTTCTCATTTTAATGCTCTTATCAACATGATACGATACTTTTAAAACGGTGCCCGAACCGAAAGATATATATATTTAAAAAGGAGCACCTTGTTCAATTGTATTTGTCTGTTCTGTATGTTCAAAAATATAAAACAATAAAAAGTTGATCTAAAAAAAAAAGGAGCACAAAACGGTGAAAACAACCACTGGATGGGAAAAGGGTATTTTACAATTACAGTGAATGCACCATGAGGCTGGCGAGGCGAGCAACATGACATCATGACATCAGACAACAGCAGCTCCAGTCCGGTGTTGGAGTCCTCTCCAGTGAAATACAGACACACTTTACACTGTTTAGCTGTAGACATTTTAACCGTGTGTAGTCCAGCTGCTAGCTAACGGTAGCTAATGTTACCTGCTGCTAAGTGTAGTGTTGACTGGCTAACGGTAGGCTAACGTTACCTGCTGCTAAGTGTAGTGTTGACTAGCTAACGGTAGTCTAACGTTACCTGCTGCTAAGTGTAGTGTTGACTGGCCTGCGGCGATGTTTCAGTTCCCTCTAACGTCCGTTTTCGGAGCATCAGAAAGAAGCGCAGGCATCTAAGTGGCACCTAAATAAGGCACCGAAATCCACGTTGCTATTTGGTCCGGTAGATACGGTCGTTAAGGCACCGGGGCCGTATTAGCACCGGGTCTCGGACCCCATTCAAAACAGCGATTTTTGTCGAAAAGCGACTAGTTTGCAGGTATGTAAGTATGCCGCACTTTCGCCGCATAAATTGCCGATTTCCGCGCAAAATATGCGGGGCTTGCATGATTTCATAATCCCCGCATTTTGGTTGCAAAAAAGTCACATATATCTTAGCAGAAAGTTGAAAAATGTTGCGTTTACTTCACACAAGAGCAGCCATTTTTCCCTGTTGCCATGGGAATATTATGAAGTGACGTAATTACAGGACGTGAACATCATCGAAAAGCAGGGTGCAAGGGGAATCACTTTATTTTCTCTTTTTCATCAAACCGCAGTTTTTGCAAGTTCCCGCAATTTTTGCAAGTTCCCGCAATTTTTGCAAGTTCCCGCAATTTTTGCAAGTTCCCGCAATTTCTTCGCATAAAATTGCATAAATATCCCGCATATTCCATTGCATTTTTTAAGAAAAGGTGCCGCATAATCAAGGATTTTTGCCCGCAACAATCACAAAAAAATTCTGATTAAGTGGTTTGGGGTCCATCTGCAGCACTGTTATTATGGTCCAACCAGGTTTCAGTTAAAAACATAAAATCAAGATTGTGCTTAATAATAAAATCATTGATTAAAAATGATTTTCCTGCCAAAGACCTGACGTTTAGTAGGGCTAGTGTTAGTGTGTTTTCATTTTTTGTGACTGACTGTGGCTGACGAGGAATGGATGCTAAGTTTTCAAAGTTAGCCGTTAAGTGCTTATTTGTTATTCTTTTTCTATTACCTATCACAACATAAATTGTGAAAGAATCTAATACGCAGGGCCCAGGCTTGTCTTGGAAAGAGTCATGAGTGCTACTAGGCATGCAGCCTGGTCCCATATCATTTAACGCTTGCTGCATTTTGCACACAAGCATCCTTATCAGTTTGGGGAGAAGGAGTTAACTGCCGCTCTTGAGGGGGCAGAGGTGCCTGGCATTTTACTTTAGGCCGGGGGCGAACGATGGGAGAAGGAAGGGGGGCATACTTAGTTCCAGCATTCACCAGCTGCTTCGTCTGGTCAGTGAACTCCAACATGGGGATGGGGGAAAGAGGGGAGAGCGACGCATCCTCAAAGGCGTCCTCAAAGGCGTAGTGGTTGTTAAAGGAGTTTAAGTAGTGTTGGACGGGTGAGAATGGGGGTTGAGATTTCTCATCTCCGCTCTTTGGTCTCCTATGGAATGGGGAGGGCGATGGGTCCTCGTCCGGGTTGGTAAGGGGGTTTGAGGAGTGTTGGACAGGTGAAAGGGGGGGTTGAGATTTCTTGTCTCCGCTCTGTGGTCTCCCATGGTCAAATCCTTGCTCAGGTGGGGGCTGTGGTGGATCACTGCCGCACTTTGTTGTGTCTTCCTCTTGTTTTGTTTGTGTTGATTTATCTTGTCTCGTGCCCTTGGCCGAGGGAGTAGATGGGTGGTGCAGAAAGTAAAGTAGGCTAGAGGTGAACAGCTTTACTCCTGGCTTGTTAAGGAAGAGTCCGTCTGCTTTAAAAAGATGTCTGCGGTCCCAGAAAATGTTAAAATTGTCAATGAACTGCAGAGAATTGTCGGTACATGCGGTTGAAAGCCATCTGTTCAGTGCCAACAGTCTGCTGAATCTCTCAGCTCCTCCTCTGACTGGCGGTATAGGGCCACTGATAAACACCTTCGCATTTATGGAGCTGACTGTGTTCAGCAGATCCATAAACTCACGATTCAGCACTTCAGACTCTTGCTTTACAACATCATTTGACCCTATGTGCAGTATAATGTTCTTAATAGTTGGGTGTACTGCTACGATATCTGGGATTCTTTGCGCTAAGTCAGACACCATGTCTTTGGGAAAACAGAGTATTTTGGTGTTTTTACTGCTTTTGATATCTTTTACAACAGAGTCACCCACAATCAGAGTTTGGGGCCCAGTCGTTAGCTTTCTCTGTAGTTTTTAAATTTAGAATTGCTCTCGCAATCCAGGTCATATCCAGGGTCCTGCAGCAGAGGAGCAAATCTGTTCTTCACCTGCACACTCAGTTGTTGGGGAGGCGTTTTGTTGCTAATTTTTCCTTTTGCAGCTGTCCACGGCTGTGTCCTACTAAGCATAGGGGTTGAAGAGGCGCTCTGCCTGGATGGTAATGCAGGCCAGCCGGTCGTATCACAAATCTCAGGGCGCTTTAGGCCACGCTCACGCAGAAAAATGTTGAAAAATGGCAATAGCCTACTATGCCTATAAAAAATGTATAGTCCAGTAATTTATAAGTATCCAGAGCCGTTGCTCATAGTTTCTCTCAGAGGGAAAGCAAGATTATCAGCAGAAATATGCAAGCAGAGGCAGGAGCAAGCAGCAAAGCGTCTGCACTGTAAGAAGCAGGAAGCTTCTTCTCCCCTGGCTGTAGATAGGTGGGCCAACGCATTTTTTGTCTCAGTGCAAGTAATTAGGTTGTCTTTTGTTGGCTCACTTTTACTCACAACATGCTAACCGGCAACATAGGATTCCATTCACTACGCTAAGCTAACTAGCGGCGGCGCTTCCGGTGTTGCACCGGACTAAAACAATGCATGCACAAAAAATGTGTTGACCCACCTATCTACAGCTAGGGGAGGCCGTGATAAGCCCTATTTCAACAAACGGTGGCGTATCCCTTTAAATCTGCTAAATCATAGCTTTAAGTAAGACGTGAAGTATACAAGATTTTGGGTTGTTTTCAAACTGTCAATAGAGGAGTGAAGTATCCGTCCTTTGAAAAACAGCACTGTGATGATATATACAAAAATCCCTCTATCAGTTCAGGACTGCAGGTGTAAGAAGACCGATAAGATGCACAGTTGTGGACTCTGTTGTGGCAGAGGTGAGGGCTGATAGCAAACCTCCTGGTGCTCCTCCTGTGGCCAGGAGAAGGAGGAAGGAAGACAGGGTGATTCATCACAGCTGCAGGAAAACACACATATTGTAGATATGGCCATCTATTTATTTTTTGTGGCCACCCTTTAACCTATAAATGCTTTCCCTTGTTTCTTACCATCCCACACACAAACACACACCTGACTTGAATCATGATACCCATCACTGTTAAGATTTGCATTTTAAAAACCTATTAAAAAAAAAAGTGAAACGCCTAAAATATTCCTTTCAAATCTACAGAACAGTAAAATATTGCTCAACAAGCTTTCATAAACAACATTTGTATAATGCAAACTGCCAAACTACATTCAGTTTTTAATGGATTTTAATTCACTAATAGGCTTGATAACTGTGCTTGAGTACTGTACAGGAAAATAATCTATAATTATGTAATTTTTAAAAACATTTGGTAACACTTTACTTGAAGGTATCGACATAATCGTGACATGACACTGTCATAACTATGACATGACAGTCATGAAAGTGTCATAAACGTTATAAACAAGTCATAAATGTTTATGACTTCTGTCATTATGTGTCATTCAGTTTTTGTCATGACAAGTTGACATTGTTTGGGTTGTCTTGATTATGACAAGTTGACATTAATCAAAGTGACATTACCAGAAGTTGTCTTGGTCATGACAAGTTGACATTAAATTAGTTTGGAATGTCTTTGTAATGACAACTTGACGTTAACCAGGATGACATTACCAGAAGATGTATTTGTCATGATAACTTGACATTAAATTTCTTTGGAGTGTCCTTATTAAGACAACTTGACATTAAACAGGATGACATTATGTCAAGTTGTCATGACAAAGACATCCTCTGGTAATGTCATCCTGGTTAACGTCAAGTTGTCATTACAAAGACCTCCCACACAAATTTAATGTCAAGTCATAGTTATGACAGTGTCTTGTCACGATTATGTCGATGCCTTCAAGTAAAGTGTTACCCAACATTTATTCATAATCCCTCTGGATTTGTTACCCCCGACCACTGTGTCTCTTTTATGTTTACTTTATTTATTTTACAAATGTAATTACTTTCACAGGTTTATTGACCTTCCTATAATAAACTGCTATATAACTGCTATATGAATCCAATGCTCCAAATATTGTAATTCATAGAATTATATGTAAGTACAAGAAAAGCTTTTTACAACATGTGTGCCTGTGTGTTTCCGGGTTCCTATTTTTATGGTGGTGATTTTAAATTAGTTGAACTGCAGTGCGTGTGCGGAACGGGCCAACAGCTTGACCTCTGGTATTGCTGCCTGCAGCTTTCTCGGACAGCTCAACTAAACAAAGGAACACAGCAAGTGTGAAGACGACCGTTTGTTGAGAAAATCAAAGGACAGACATACAAATACTTCTGTTTTAGTTAGATCTTACTGTTGGTATTCTCCTGTAGTTGATAAAACTTTCACTAAAAATTACAAATGTCAACATCATGGTGGTGCTAGAGGAAACATCAGGGGAGGAAGTAGGATAAATGGTTTGGGAATCATGAATGTCTACAATATTTTGTGCCTATTCAGTAGATGTTTAACCCTCATGCCCTCCTTAAAAAAACTTACTCTCGACACCTTCGAGGCAAAAATGTCCACGCACACAAAATTAAGTTATTAAATCATCATTTATCAATATTTTTTTCTGCTTTTTTTTCATAAATCACTTAAACAACTTGTAACCTAATCAAAACTACCAAACATTCAATCATTTTCAGGATTTTAACCCTTTAAATGCCAGTTTATGTATTTGAAGTATTTCATTTTTTATTACAAAAAATTATTTTTTTTCCATATAATGAATAATATCTAGATTTGGCTTTGGTGGGGATTAGAAGCTTGGATATGTCAAAGATAAGCAACAAAATTAATTTGATTGCATTAGTATTTTTTACATAGTTCCAGATACTCCCTTTCGACACCTTCGAGGCAAAAATGTACATGTCCAAAAAACTGTTATTAAATCATCATATATCAATATTTTTTTCTGCTTTTTTTTCATAAATCACTTAAACAACTTCTAAATTGCTCAAAACTACCAAACATTTATTCATTTTCTGGATTTTAACCCTTTAAATGCCAGTTTTAAATCTTTGAAGTAACAATTATTTATGAAAAACCCAACAAAACATTAATTATTTTCCATAAAATAAATCATAGTGGAATGGGGCTTTGGTGGGGATTAGAGGCTATCTTTGGATATGTCAAAGATAAGCAACAAAACTTATTTGATTGCATTAGTATTTTTTATGTAGTTCCAGATACTCCCTCTGGACACCTTCGAGGCAAAAATGGCCCCATTGACTTCCATTATAACCACATGTTTTGATCTCACTGCCTTTACAGTATACAACCATGCATTTTGTAATATCAGCATTTCATTTGGAAGAAAACTAGTCATATTTGACATTTTTACAGTATTTCACCAGATTCAACCATTTTGCCCTTGTAGGCCGATGCATGAAATTATAGTTATATTATGGAGCTCTGTGTGTGTGTGTGTGTGTGTGTGTTTTGTGTGTGTGTTTGTGTGTGTGTTTGTGTGTGTGTGTGTATGTGTGTGTGTGTGTATGTGTGTGTGTGTGTGTGTGTGTGTGTGTGTGTTTGCGTGAACCTGTAAGCAAGCAATGATCATTTTAGGGCTGAAAAAAGGCATCTTTTGAAGGATGCATTTCATGTGTCTTTGAAGACGTGCTTGAATAAAAACATTGTCTCCTGCATTTGCTGTAAACTGGCGCTTATCATTTCAAATCGTTTGTGGGACATGGTAGCCCTGAAGACTGATCTCCCACTATGGACATCCCACAGGCTCCGGGTGGATTCCCCTTTGGACCGGTACACACCAGCCAAGTGTGAAGTCCCATGTATGTTAAAATCTCTTGAGCATCCACATCACTCCATCCTGAGATTGAACACCTCCCGTGTAGGTTTGTCATTTCCTGAATCAGCTGGATCAAGTCAAGAGTGAAGAAAAGGTGGAAAGAGGATGCCACATCATGGATTCTTGATATGGCATATCTCCTGGGCTCTGGCATCATGCCGGTCGGTGCTTGAATGTTGCGCAGCGTCTCAGTATTAGATGGAGACCAGACTTGCCAATTCTTCACTGTCCATTCAATGTTAGGATGGACAGGATCTTCAGTGTCCTCTCCACTTTCAGAGGAAGGGTTAGAGGCACTCACAGAGTTGGAGGACACCAGTGACCATTTTGTCAGACTCCAGAAACTTGTGTCATCTTCAGATGAGTCCTGCAGTTGGCTGGAAGATAAAGGCTCCTTCTCTTTGCTCCAGGTCTTTCTCCTTCTCTAGAGCCAGGTGTTTTTGTTTACAACAAATGCAGGAGACAATGTTTTTATTCAAGCACGTCTTCAAAGACACATGAAATGCATCCTTCAAAAGAAGCCCTTTTTTCACCCAGATTTACAACAAACTCTCTACACAGACACACATGATCACACACACACACACACACACACAACGCACACACCGGCTTTATAACACACCACCAAACACACAAAATACATATATACACAGACACACACACAAGGACACACACACATATACACACACACACACACACATCCAAGCACGCACGCACGCACGTACGCGCGCGCGCACACACACACACACACACACACACACACACACACACACACACACACAGCTCCATAATATAACTATAATTTCATGCATCGGCCTACAAGGGCAAAATGGTTGAATCTGGTGAAATACTGTAAAAATGTCAAATATGACTAGTTTTCTTCCAAATGAAATGCTGACATTACAGAATGCATGGTTTTATACTGTAAAGGCAGTGAGATCAAAACATGTGGTTATAATGGAAGTCAATGGGGCCATTTTTGCCTCGAAGGTGTCCAGAGGGAGTATCTGGAATTACATAAAAAATACTAATGCAATCAAATCAGTTTTGTTGCTTATCTTTGACATATCCAAGCCTCTAATCACCACCAAAGCCCCATCTACATATTATTCATTATATGGGAAAAAAATCATTTTTTGTGTTTTTTTTTATAAATAATGACATACTTCAAATACATAAACTGGCATTTAAAGGGTTAAAATCCTGAAAATGATTGAATGTTTGGTGGTTTTGATTAGGTAAGAAGTTGTTTAAGTGATTCATGAAAAAAAGCAGAAAAAAATATTGATATATGATGATTTAATAACAGTTTTTGTGTGCGTGGACATTTTTGCCTCGAAGGTGTCCAGAGGGTACAAAATGAATCATTTAAGTATAAAAGACATGTAAGAGTAAAAAACACTGGATTTAAAAAATTTGACTGAAAAGAAGGATTCCTACAAAATTTCATGCCATAAGAAGTAACACAGCAAAAATGATCACGAAATGAAAAAAAAAATTGAGAAAAATGTACAAAAATGACCGAAGAGGGCATGAGGGTTAAGTGGCTAAATGAAAGCTTTTACCTGTTGGTGCTGCCAGAGGATAAGATGCCCATACTAAAAATGTGTAACAGCATAATAATAGGACATTTTGAATAAAAGCTGCTCTGCACTGTGGAGGACTGACAGGCTGCTCTCCAGGCTAACTCCTTATACTCTACACAGACAATTCACTTTTTCTCAACAGTGGTTTACGAAGAGTCAGCTATATTCTCTTATTATTTTAAAACAAAGGTTTTCACTATTTCAAACTTCTTTTCCATACTATTTATGGCTGTCATTTAAGAGTTGGTGATCACTGCTTGTTCAGTGTAAACCAAACACACAGGGGTCGCCACATCGACCGGGGCTGAATGTTTTCCAGTATGAAAGGATAAAGATTAGAAAAGCATCAGTTTAATGTCTGGAGATACAAGGAAGTAAACAAGTAAATATATTTCAAAGTGAGTAATTTTCCCAAGTTGCAGAAAATCTCTCTCCTCTGTCCTCTATTCTTTCACGGTCATCCGAACCTGACATCTGGTGCTGAGGGAGAAAACTACTTATGACTACTTCAGTTTAGTGAAATGTTACTGAGTTTCTCTTTCTACATGTAGCTGTAAGTGAGCATAGACAGTACAATGTACTGAACTATCCAAAGAGAAAGATCCTGATGTCAAAGACAGGCAACCACCGGGCATTATAGTTTTGGGACTATTGAGAAGAAGGCGAGCAGGTCAGAAGGGAGTAAGAAAAATGGAAAGGATGTTTAAAAAAGCGAGATTCAGATGAAAGGAGTGGAGGACAGAAAGGAAGAGATGAAGGAGATCTAAGAAAGGAAGAAAAGAAGGAAAGATGGGACAGAAGAGGCAGAGAAATGGAAAAGAAGAGGAACATGAAACAAGGCACTTTTCAGAGCTCAAATGTTTATCATGTTAAATATAAAATAGTCTACTAAATAACCAACAACTCAAGCTGTCCGATACATTCAGTGAAGTAAAAAGTTAAAGCCTCTGAAATGCTACGAAGCAGACGTAAACAAATCTCACTATTTGAAACTGCCTCTGAAAACGGGCGAATCTCAACGAGCCCCATAGTTGACGTCAACTATTGCGGTGTAGGATTCACGTAGGGTACAGATTTGATCATTGGCAAATTGGGGGTTGGAAGAGAGGAAGAGAGGAGATGCAGGCCCTGGAGCTCTGTCAGGGCAGCGGCGTTTGGTAGCTAGTCCATTAGCCCAAACGGTGACTTTGCGCGGGTATGAGGTGCTGTGGGCTGTCAGCCGTGCCGGAGCTTAATCGAGCTCACAGCAGGCCGGGGTCTGTGGAGGAAGTCAGGCCGGGCGGCGAGGCAGCTACACAGGCAGCTGAACTCCGACACACAGTTTTACCAAATTTGCAATTAGCCATCCATTTTCGTAAAACGGCCCATATTTGAGCTTTATATAGTTAGGCCTGTCGCGATAGTCAATAAATCGAGTTATCGCACGATAAAAAAAAATGAGCTCGATAATTTTTCCGGCCGCGATAATTTCCATTTGCATGCTTGTTTGTTTTCCTCGTCTCTCTCTACCAGAGAGACTGGAGGACCACTCTCGGTTCCTTAGCGTAACGAGGAGTGAACCCTCTTGTCAGTCGCATGGTCTTTGTGGGGGCGGGACTGCGGACAGAGAGACAGAGACAGACAAACGCTAGTTGAGAGTTGGAGCAGGGTTTCCCGCAGCACTTTGCAGTTAAGGCCCGTCAAAAGAAAGTAGGCCTATATGAGCGATATCCACCGTTGTTGGCGTCTCGTTTCTCCCTTTCAATCCAAACCACACAGCTGACAACCTGCAGGTGGAGACTGTGGAGACGGGCTCGGACATACACGCCGCTGGTCAGTCTCGCAAGCGGTTTCAGGAAAGTGGCTGCATGTTTCCGACAACGCACAGAACATTAACGGTACAAGCCTACAGCTGTCCGCGCGACACGGAGTGTGGAAAGTATGTCAGAGTTGCACCTGTGTGTGTGTGTGTGTGTGTGTGTGTGTCCGCCCGCCCCCACGAAGCTCCGACCTGAAGAGGAGCAGAAGCCGCACCTTCGCCAAAATGAAGACTGAAAAACAGAACTATTTTGGTACATTTACTCGCCACGTGGCAGCTAGCCATACAGATAGATTTAATTTATTAATTATATATTATTTAAATGTAATATTTAGAGTTAAATAATTGTAAAATGTAGTACAGAGTCTGTAGTCTGAGAACTTACGTGTCACAAACGGCAATTCCACAACTGTACATCAGCGTGAAAGATGACATACTAAAGGAGATCAAAGACATGTTCTGGATATTTAAAATGTCTTCCAGTTCCAGTGTTAAATATTATTTAGAAATAAAAGTGTATTGATCTTTGAAAAGGTGTACCTGTATTATTATGCCATTATCATTATATTAGATGCAAATGGTCTCTCGATGACAATATTATCGTTTATCGCAATAATTTCTGGGACAATTTATCGTCCAGCAAAATTTGTTATCGTGACAGGCCTATATATAGTTGATTTCTCACATAAAAAAGTCTCAGAAGTGAATTTGGTAACGAAACATTGCAGTGTCTGGAATATGAGATTCTGTAGCGTCTCTAATGTGTGTGTATTGGGTATTCGCTCAACCAATCAGCATGCGTCTCTAATGCGTGTGTATGGCAATTCGCTCAACCAATCAGCGCGCATCTCTACGTGTGTCTACAGGGATAAGGCTCAACCAAGCAGCGCGCAGCTCATCTAAATATTCATGAGCATACCATATTTGGAAGAAAAGCTCTTGTTACAAATAGGGCCAAAACACAGGGATGCATAAGGGCCAATAAAATATCAACCAGGCCATTTTCAGCCCAACTAATGTTACATACCCCATTAGGAGACCATAAGGAACAGTGTGAAATACCCTTTATAATCATTCAATCACCCCTTTAAAATACTTACTGTCTGGATTATGTTTGGTGGCAAGGTTTTTCTCCCCAGATGTAGTGAGGTGCATGGGATAGATTGTGGTAACCCTGTCCTCTAGAAATTATAATTTGCATCACCAAATATGTTTAAAAAAAGAAACATAATGCAGCACAGATTTCGTTCTTATCAATATATTTAGGAAATGTCTAAGAACCTATATTGATAATGAACTTATCGGTGAAAAAAAGATTTCTTTCCTGCGTCTTCTTTTGAATATGTAGTACATAAATTTGTAGGAGACAGGGTTGCATGTAAAGCCGCTTTCCGACCAGGTAGTTACAGGAACATATTATAGGAAAAGTTCTACTAACTACTCTCCCCCAAAACCGTTTTTTCAATTTGCATTCGCACTGGCCAGGTGGCCATAGGGACTATAGGAGGGGTAAGGGAGTAGCCTAATGCAAGCACGGCAACGGTCTTTATAGCGTTAAAATCAGAAAACAAATACACCAAATAAGTATGAACTACATACTAAATCTAATGTAGGCTATATAGCATATTTGTCATAATTTAAACAAGTCTCCTGAAGAGAAACGGGTATCTCTCTCTCCCCCGCCTCTGCCGGCTGCACTGGGGACGTGTGTGTGTGTGTGTGTGTGTGTGTGTGTGTGTGTGTGTGTGTGTGTGTGTGTGTGTGTGTGTGTGTGTGTGTGTGTGTGTGTGTGTGAGAGAGAGACGGCCGGACAGCGAGGTTGTCAAGCCCGCAGGGCACGCTTGTGGAGTTTAACTCCGAAAAGACAGTTAACCACAGGTTCCCGTTAATCTTATGATGGACATGTGTTGTGATATTTAAACAAAGGAACCGTCAACGGCCAAATAAAAGCCTGTTATTTACGAGAGCAGTCCGAGAGACCTCCAGCCTACAGCGGGGTTTCTGAGCAGGACTGGCCGAGCGGCGAGCTAGCAGCCGGGGCAGGCGCCTGCCGACTGTCGCCTCACTTCATGGAGCTTCTCACCTCCGAAAACTTCGAAGCAAATTGTCAATTCGGCATCAATTTTTGCAAGACTGCCGATATTCAAAATGTTAACAGTTCATTTCTCGCCTAAAACGTTGTCAGAAGTGAATTTAGTGATGAATAAGATGGCGAAAATTGTTAAAATTGTCCCATTGTTGGTCTGTCTGAAGTAGGAGCTGAAAGAGTTACAGGAACTGCAGCCAGAGGGACTTAAAAATCCCCAAATTGGTCCAGTCGGAACACGAGAAAAAAAGAGTTCTGGGAATTTTATGTTCTAGGAACTGCAAAAATCCCTCCGGTCGGAAAGCGGCTTAAGTTAGTAGTAAATGTACTTGTGTACTTTCTCCCTCCTAACTGTGTTTTTTCTCTTTGTTATGTGCATGTACAGATACATTAAAGAGCATCAAGTAGTGTTCTATTATCATTTCAAACCCTGTGAGAAATGTGGGCCATTCATTTCTTTATGTGGCCATAAGTACGCCTTTATACTGGACCAGGTGTCTACACTAGATCAGGGTGAAGTAGGTTTCTTGTTTTTTAGTTTGAGGAAGCCGACATGCACAAACACAACAGATGTCCTTCTCATTGTGGAATACTGCCAAAGTCATTTTAGTACGTGTACAGAGTTGGTGGTTTGGCTCTGACCTTGCCACTGTCAACACACTTTAAAGCATACAATGAGGGAGCAGGGAGAGATGAAAACAAGCTCTCGGTCTGGGACTTTCCTCACCTCTGCAGTATTCAAACAGCACTTCCCACCTTCTCTCACCTCTCTTCCCTCTCCTGGGAGCTTCTAGTTCTCTTTGGTCTTTTATTTAATTCTTTGTCACTTTCTTCTTTTCTTCTGTCTCAGTTCAGTTCACATATCCAGAGATTTTTAATATCTGCTCAGATTTCTCCTATTGATGGTAATCCTGTGCCCATCTGCTGTGTCTGCATGTCAAACTCTCAATATGTTGTTCAATTACTTCTTTTGTTTCTTAGCTTCTCATGGTTTTACACCTGTCATAAGAAATAAAGGAAGGAGTGGGCTCAAGAGAAACAAAGTACAGGATTTGATTATGCTAAATTAGGAAGTGAAAGATTATAAAAGCCGTGGCCGGGTTGGTCAGTGGTAGAGCAGGCGCACATACAGTATACTGAGAGGTTGTACCTCGACGCAGAGGTCCAGGGTTCAAATCTGACCTGTGATAAATTTCCTGCATGTCTCCCCCTTCTCTCCCCTCTTTCTCACCTAGCTCTTCTGTCAAAAAAAAAGGTGGAAAAGCCCCCCCAAAAAAGATTAGAAAACCTTTATTTTATCATGCATTTGAATTTCAAAGGATTTAATTTGCCCTCATTATATGTGTATAGTGTTTATATGACATCCCCACACACCACCAGAACAGATCCTGAGTTTTAGTTGCACGAATGGAAGTAAAACTATTTTGCCTAATCATTTCAGGATGTTGCAACTCTGTCGTTTCATTACAGACAATAATCCTTGGGTTTTTTCTGTCCGTATGTGTAAATTGAGAATCTATTATCTTGTGTTCTACAGTGCATAGCAAACCATGTGCTTACATGTTAGCATGTTCTCAGAAATACTCTATCCACTCATTTTCCAGAGATTCTTTTGGCAGCACTTATATTTTACTAATATGTAAGTACTATGACTTCGGTATTAATCTTTGGGATGAGTTTCATTTAATTTATAATCTTTTTCTGTACCTTCCTCCCTTCGCATCCTGACCTCCTCACCCCATTCCTTCTTTTCTTTCTGTCCTCCACTCTCCTCCTCCTCCCTCCTGCCTCCTCTTCATCATCATCAGTGGGCTCCAAACAGACGAAGGCCTCCACCTGATGCAGATCCTGGCTCGCATGTCTAAAATCCAGCTGACCGACTTCGCCGAGCTCTCGTACGTATTTCTGCTTTTTTATCCCACCGAGGCAGGACATCGCAGGCTGCTCGCTCCTCCTTGCTGTCGTCATGCTGTTTGTTCTCATAGAGTGAGCAGTCTAGACTATTGATCTATTACCACCTGACCTATAAATCTGGTATTTATTCTCCAGGTTTAAACAGTTAATTTTTCCAACTGTACGGTGTACGAGTATAAAAACAAACACAAAACCTAAACATTTACTGTGTTTGCTGCCTGAATAATCTATTGCTATTGAGCATGTTGTTCACACCTGTTCTGGTGGAAAAAAGCCAGTAAATAAAGTCTGTTCAAACAGAGCCAGCACACTGGAAGTGACACATTTCACACCATCTATGTATTTTGACAAGCAAACAAACTGCAGATTGTTTTTTAGAAACCTACAGACATCAGCTTTGAAACATAGATGCCGTTTATCAGTCTGCTATCCCTGTTTAATTATGATCACATAACCAGTGAATAATTAAGTTTTTTTTTTTTATTTATGTCATCATGTAGCAGCTGTTATAGTAAAATATGATATTGCGGTTTTGAATTGACTGCAGTGATGATATAGTTCATGATGAATGGTACTGTAGTTATTTAGCCTATATGGAACTTTCTTACTCTTTTTGGCATTGTATTTTATATCAAAATCAGCACCATACTGTGTGCTTGTTCTCAGAAGCTGTTGTAGACCAGCACTATATGGGCTAAAAATGACCAAATCATCTGCGTACATAAGATGATTAATTATTGAGTCACCAATCCTACAACCTGTACCACATTCATTTAAAATCAAAAACTAATCATTCATATACACATTAAAAAGAAAAGGAGACAGAATTCCGCCCTAGCGGACACCATTGGTTACTTGGAAGGGGACCGATGTAACATTCCCCCATCTCACTCCCATATTCTGATGAGAGTACAAATAAACCAAGATTCTTATTAAAAAACCAGGGACCCCACTTTTAGACAATTTAAAAAATAATTTCTCATGATTAACACAATTGAATGCTTTAGAAGCATCAATGAAGCACATGAACATTGTGGAATTATATTTCTCTAAAATTTCCTTTAGTGCAAAAATACATACATCAGTGCCATGCTTTCTTTTAAAACCAAATTGGTTATCGTTAGACAGGACGTACCTTTCTAGTCTACACAATAGAACTGTCTCCAGCACTTTGGACATAACACTGGCCACAGCTATTGGCCTGTAATTATCTGAGCTGTTCAGCTTCCCCACTTTATCTTTAATAACTGGTACTAGCACAACAGAGAGCATAGAATCAGGTAACTCTCCATGAACAAAAAAACCTGTGTAGCACATAGCTACCAGAGGGCACAGTTTCTTACTGGCAAGTTTAAGATGTTCAGCTGTTATACTATCCAGACCACAGGCCTTATTATCTCTTAACTTCAATATTGCTTCATTGACTTCAGCAGAAGTGACAACAGCATCATCATTAAACTCTACATTATCCACTACAAACAGATTACTTTTTACACAGTTTAACAGTTCATAATATTGTTTCTGCCATAACTGTGAAATTTCATCAGGACCTCACACCATCTATATTAGATGGGAGAGTTGTTTTGCAATTATTCATAGTTTTTATTTCTTTCCAGAAGTCATTAACATTATTTTTTGCAGCTTCCATGCCAGTGAATCTGACCTCACAGTGTTTTCATTTCTTTTAATATAACGAAGTGCATATTTAAATCTAGCATTAGTGCATTTCTTATTTTCAAACAAGGGGCCGTGCCTGCTTTTGCCTGACTCTGCTCATTTTTTAAAAGCATTTCGGGCCTCTGCATGGAGCTCTTCTACGTGATCTTTCCAACCTGGCTTAGCATTGCACGCTTTTGTCCTATGTTTAAATAGAGGCCTGCTCGAGATACCGAGAGACTCCACAATAGCCTCATACAGGGAACATAAATCCTTACAGTGTTGTACATTCTTACAGTGCATATCCCAACACAATAAGGCATCTTTTGGGACCTTAATATTACCCAACAAAGCATCAGAATGACAATTGAAATATTCATTAAGATCTTTCTTAGACAATTTTGACCAATTTATTTTCCCTACATCAATGCCATTATCCACAGGCAACAACACTGGTAAATTGCCTGTGTTCAACACCATGAGAAAGGGTATATGGTCCGTAGTAGCCAGATCATAATCAATCTTCATCATATCGATGGAGTCATGGGCATCCACTGTACAAAGGCAGTGATCCAGCCAGGAAGTAGAGTGCCAGGCCTCGCTGATATAAGTATAGCTATCATTCGGCAATAGTACCTTACTAGATAAAATCAATCCACCGTCTGAACAAAACTGCATGAAATGATTACCAAATAAAGAGTTGGCATCAGATACATCAGCATTCATGTCACCAACAACATAAATGCAGGTAGAAGAATTGTCCTGAATAAAAGACATGATAAATGCCAATCTACTGAGGTGCTCATCCTCATTTTGTATGCACTCATATGGCGTATAGACATTCAAAATTATTATCTTCCTATCATTACAACACAGTTCAAGCCCAATAGCCCAGTCAACTCCCAATCTTATAACATTAACCAACTGGTCATACTTTTTATTCCACATCGTGGCTACCCCCCCTGGGATTCTCCCCCGGACAACTTCAGCACTTAGGTCAGTTGTTGATTCACCTGCCCCATGAAAGTCCCTACGTATAGAATTTAGTCCTTCCAGGTCTTGTTTAGCCAGGAATGTCTCCTGGACACACAAAATGTCACATCTGTCCATCAATTTGTCCACAACAACACGGCGTGATTTATCAGTTTCACTGTGGCCAACACGCAGCCCACGCACATTATAAGACACGACACAGATGTTCCTATAGGTTAATTCATATCATAGCAGCTACTATGCAGGCTGGCGCTCATGTGGAGCTGCAGGTGTACCATGGCAATTCAGTTCACCCTCCACCTCATTACCAAATGTCTTGGGGCCACGGGCCTCATAACAGCAACGAACATAAGTCCCGTCGGGCCAGAGTTTTGGATCGTACATATCAGCAACATTGTTACATTCAGCGGTGATGTGAAATGAGCCATACCTGCTGCGGGCCGACTCGATCTTTCGACACGTCACTGTTCTGTTCTCCAATTTCTCAGATAAATATTCACATAGCGTGTCTGCATCCAGAGTGGGAGAAAACCTAGTGGCAAACACATTCACCAACTTTGTTTTTACCACTCCAATGTTGATCTCAGTACCAGTTCCAATTATTCCCACATTCCTCTGCTCACGTTTCAAGTGAGCTTGTTTGTTGTTGGATTTCCGCGGCACAGTTGTTTTAAGGGACCCCGGCTTTTTGCGACCTTCTTTCACAATAACGCTCCACTGTGAGGACTGTTGTGATTGTGACGATGTTACTGCTACATCCAGGAGCTCCCGTTGTAGAGCAGAGCCCACCAGCCCCTTAACCCCCAACCCCCCCCGCCCCAACCCCCCCGCCTGAGGGTGCTGGCGATCCCAGACCCAGGAGACAAGACTTCTCAGCGGGAGACGTTGTTGACTCCTCCTGTCGAACAGGGCTGCATTTCCAACGCCTTCCTCAGACCAGAGACTTCTTGGCTCAGCTGCTCCACTCGGCTAAGCAGCACCGAGGCGTCCATATTGCCAAACCCGACAGGTGGCAGTTCATCCAAGTAATGTGAAACAAACCGCGGAATATTTTCACCACACTCATTTAGAAGGCCTTGATATTATTCACATCCTTCTGTGGGCCTTTGTGTGCGATACAGCGAAGCGTGGTGTCCGGGCATATATAAAACAAAAACCGTTTGGACTCCTCACTCCACTCAGATGAAAAGTTGTTTGTTACCAACAAAACAATTTCATCATGGCTGAGTGTATTCATTTTAACCATGATAAAGTTTAACAGTTAATCTTCCACTATCACCTTCCCATTGCCTGTTTTGTAGATTGCAGGTTTTGTACGGGGGCAAGCTGAGCCTCCACCAGCGGCACCCGACATCGTTAGCTAGTCATGACAGTTACGGAAACGTGTTTTAAACCGCCTCCTGATATGACTTTGAGCAACCAATCAACTCACTTGATGGACAAATCCACTCAACACATTACGATTTGGAAGTGTGTGTGTCAGCTCCTCTCTGCGCCTCTGCAGTCTATTGTTACCCCTAATGCTTTTCTCTGCAAAGGTCTGCAGACACGTTAACATTTCTCTTCGCTGGAACATCAGATCTGCATGACTAACCATAATGTAAAGCTAAGTTTAAACCTCGATAAACAGATAAAATTGTGCAGGTCACCTTTTTCAAACCCTAGAATGGAGGGGAGTCCTCACAACGTGAGTGGTCTGCCACGTTTGGTTCAGCACAATCTTCAGCAAACCAGCCTGTACCTGTACACACACTCAACATTACAGCTCCAGCATTGTGTCGAGGAAGCGCATTTTAATGCTTATAATGTCATTCTAAAACTCTCTTTACCCTTTAATAGAGCATTGCCTCTGGACATGTAGCCCTGCCAGCTGTTAAATGGCCAAGCAGTTGAATTAAATTAAGAATTACCTCTGGAAAAACTTCAAATTCAAAATCACAAAGGACCCCATCCTCAGACTAAAATAGTGAAGGAGCAGAGGTCTGTAGATGACTCATCGTGTTATAGTATAGTGTGCTTTATGTTCCCGATATCAACCGTCTTGTACCTGTAGGCTCAAGTGGGCGGCAGTTTTCTCAAAGGGCAAGCATCTCGTACTGAAACTCTTGATGTATTCCCCGTGGAAGATGAGCAGCGCTGGCTCCTCCGCTGTTACCCCCCAGCATGTCAAATCAGAGAGGGCAAACTGGTGGGATCAAAATGGAGAGATTTTCTAGTGGCACAAGGCGTTAACATCAGAAGTGAAAAAGGGAAAGAAAAAATGGTGCCTTTACAGAATAGAAATACAAGGATGTTGCCTTATTTTCATTCTGTCAACATGTTCATGCTCTGGAGGGGGGGAGCCGTCGCTGACTGCAATCTTTATTAATGAGTATGAACTCTGCCTGAACCCTCTCTTTCTCTCGCTGTCTTTTTCTGTCTCTCACTCGTTATTTGAGTTTATCTGCTTCTTTGTCTTTGCCTCTATTTCTTTCTATTCTTCTCTTGACTAGTCGGTCATCGTGTACTGTATATCTGTCCTCTCTCTACTTTTCTTTTTTTTTATTATCTTTTATTGGAAAAGCATGTTGAATTTTACAATTGTTTGACAAATGAAGTACATTACGTTGCTTTACCATTTTAACTTTCTATTACAGGAACAACAGAACTCAGGTGCGGGTGGTGGGGTAACCAAATTACTTCCATATTATTCATTTAAATGTTTAAATCTGTGCACAATTAGTAAGAAGCAGCAGTGTTTACAAAAAAACAGATCTAACCGGCTTAACATATTCCGTCCATTTGGACCATATCCTATGGTGTCCCATATCCTAAGTGTCCCTCTGCACTTTGAGTGAAAAGGACAGTTATTCCATTGTGTAGATCTCTTGCACAATGTTTATCCAGTCCTCAGTTGTTGGTGATTCTGGTTTGAGCCATCTCCTTGTTAGAGCCTTTTTACTTGCTGCCAATAAGATGTATAGAAGTTTCTTGTCCTTCGAGTCCAATTTATCCGTTGATATATTACTGAGATATAAGGTTTCAAAAGCAAAATGGAAAAACAAGTGCAAAGACATTCTGTATATGCTCATGAATTCTAGACCAATACAAAATTCACGCCATATATTAGATCCAGTTGAAACCCATTGTATCTCACATATATGTTCCCATCATTCCTCTGTGATTATCAAATTACCTTCTTTTTCCCACTTCGCTTTAACATAATATGTGTTGTCTTTATTACACCGCAGGATGCAGTTGTATAACCTGGATATAATTTTATTGTGTGCTCCTGAATTTGTAGTTAATGATATAAATGTACCCACGAATCCTAGATTGTTTAAATTCACTTTCAGTTCCTGATTAAAATAGTGCCTGATCTGAAAATACCTAAAGAAGTCAGCAGAGCCTAATCCATGTTTTCTTTGCAAGGATTCAAAAGATTGGAGTGCCCTGGTGTGGACAATAAGTAATAATCAGTCAATCCTTTTAAAATCCAATTCTTAAATCTATCATGCTGATTCGGGGTAAAATCTGAATCGTGTGCACACCATTTTAGGATCTTTGAGGTATCTTCCAAACCACAAATCTCAATTGCTTCATTCCAAGCTGCTATCATTACATGTGAAATGGGTTCGTCCGTTAAATGAATCTTATTCTGCAGTTTGGTGTCTGCTAATAAAGCTTCAACTGGTATTGCTTCAATAGTTGTCCCCTCCACATCCTTCCATCCTGCGGTGTAATATGAAGAACACAAACATATTAATGGTCTTAACTGTGCAGCACAGTAATATTCTCGTAGACAAGGGAGACCACGATCTCCTTTATCTTTCTTCAATTGTAAGGTTTTATACTTAACTTTGGATTTTTTCCCTTTCCAAAAATATTTTGACAGCATTCTCTCCCACTCTACAAATTGTTTTTGAGGTATAAAAATTGGTAAGCACTGGAAAAAGTAGAGCATTCGGGGGAGAATATTTAATCTTACTGAATCAATCCTAGAATGTAAGTCCAAAAAAGGTATGGTATTCCATATTTGTATATCCGATTTTATTGCTATATTCAGAGGGCCATAATTAGCTTCAAACATTTTAGTGAAGTCTCGGTGCAATACCACCCCTAAATATCTGATAGTGTCTGCCTGCAATGCTAATGGAAACGGCAGTCCACAAACCAATGGGTGCCGCCATTTATATACAGTCTATGGTGTGGACAGGTGGGGATAGGGTGGCTTTGGGTCGTGTGATACATACACACATACCTTCACACACACTCCCTCTCTCCACCCCCACCACCCAGGCCCTGTGTTCCAGCGGCACCTCGCCGTGCTGCTCGGCTGCTGTATTGAGTCCCTGGGTGGCCCGTACTGTTCTCCTGTTCTAATGCACCTTTTGTCTTTGTTCTCTTATTCTGGGAATGAAAAGAGGGAGCTGTATATTGGGGAGAGTGATGGATCAGAGGCAGAGAAAGCGAGAGCGTGACAGAAAGAGAGATAGATACAGAGGGAGAGGGGGGAGGAAGCCGGGGTCTCTTTTGTTGTGAGCACAGTAAAAGCCCAGCAGGGGGAGCCGCCTTGACAATTTGTCAGAGACGCCACGCTTATTTTCCGGCTCCTCACCGCTGTGACGACAGTCACCACCTCCAGAACAAGTAAGCCCAGAGACAAAGGATTTAGACTGACACTGAGCCTGCTGACATTCCTGATTTACCCAGCCTGCCTCTGGCTTTTACCGCCCTGCTCCTCAACACCCCCAACAACTCCAGAGCTTCTTTTGTCTTTGTTAACCTCTTCAAATCCAGTTTTCCCATTATTCTTCCCACGACATAGATTTAAGGTTAGAAAAATAATCTTACTCTGAATCATCTCTGTGTGAAGGTGTTAGAGCCCTCCACTGATGATGTTTACAATGACCAGATGCTATGGGTTTTATGGCTGCACCACTCTATCCATTTGAATATTTGTATTACACCAAAATTAAGCCTGACATGTTTGGCTGCTTATGAAACTTTGGGATCTTTACTATTATTTTTTTTTAGGTTTCAACAAAGCAACTTCTTCTCTGGGGACTACCAACGTTAAACTTCCAACGTCTGGGACTATAATCTCCTCTGATTGGCCAACACTACGTTTCTGTTAACCCTTTCCTTGACTGGGTTACTACTGCTGTACACAGGGAATATACTACTACTAATACTGCTGTACACAGGGAACATACTTCTACCACTACTGCTGTACACAGGGAACATACTACTACTACCACTGCTGTACACAGGGAACATACTACTACCACTGCTGCTGTACACAGGGAACATACTACTACTACTACTACTGCTGTACACAGGGAACATACTACTACTACTACTGCTGTACACAGAGAACATACTACTACTACTACTACTACTGCTGTACACAGGGACCATACTACTACCACTGCTGTACTCAAGGAACATACTACTACCACTGCTGCTGTACACAGGGAACATACTACTACTACTGCTGTACACAGGGAACATACTACTACCACTACTGCTGTACACAGGGAACATACTACTACTACTACTACTGCTGTACACAGGGAACATACTACTACCACTGCTGTATACAGGGAACATACTACTACTACCACTGCTGTACACAGGGAACATACTACTACTACTACTACTACTACTGCTGCTGTACACAGGGAACATACTACTACCACTGCTGTATACAGGGAACATACTACTACTACCACTGCTGTACACAGGGAACATACTACTACTACCACTGCTGTACACAGGGAACATACTACTACCATTGCTGTATACAGGGAACATACTACTACTACCACTGCTGTACACAGGGGACATACTACTACCACTGCTGTATACAGGGAACATACTACTACTACCACTGCTGTACACAGGGAACATACTACTACTACCACTGCTGTACACAGGGAACATACTACTACTACTGGGTTACAGGTGCATAGCATTGGCGACAGCGACACAGGATATTAAACCTGTTTCAAGCCCTTTGAACCTGTAATTGTTTGTCCTCTGTCACGAACAGACAAGTTTGCAAACTCTCACTTGAAGCACTAAAATAGTTTTTTTTTTAAACGGGGGGGGGCCTGAGATGAGGGTCTAAAATCGTCCATGGTAATCAGCTTATAATAGGTCCATGGTGACCAGACGTCCCTGTTTTTGGTAGCCTCTACCCATTTTTATATTTTGAGTAAAGTGTCCATCAGCAGAATTGCCTCATCATTATCACAATGCTATAATGGAGAGAACAAACTGTATTATCGTCTTCATTGATTACCTGATTTGCTTTTATCAATCTGAAGACAGTCTGGCTCTGTGGTTCTCACAGCACAGATCGATTGGTGGGATTGCTGTGGACAAAGTACACACGGAGATAAGAGCCAATGAGGTTTAACCATGTATCAGCTCATTTAAATAGCTCACGTTACTGTATTGTGTCAACAGTTAACTTCATTTAATATTGTATGAGGAGTTTTCTTTTGCGGGGTGCAAATGTTCCACCAGAACCAGTTCCTTCCTGAGACTATTTAGCAGAGCCACCGTCGCTACGTCTGGAGCTTAGTGCCGCCCAAGATGATTGTGATTGGCTTAAAGAAATGCAAACAACCCCTGTTTGTTTTTTTTCACCTATCCTGGAAGGTTTCTGTGTTGTAGACCTTACTCCACAGCGCTGTGGAGATAGAGCTGGCAATGCGAGACTAGTAGCTCCTTAATTCAAACCTGTCCCTGTCAGGTCTGCTCTTAATTCAGTACTCCCTCATTATTTACATAATTTAAATACATTTACAGGGGCTGTACTCAACATTCAGAACATTAAACAGCAAACAGCAAACAAATATTTGCTATGTAAAATGGTGGAGTAATGGCGTCCTGAGCCGAGGTTGAGGTCACACTCCCTCTGTGTGTGTTGGAATCTGAGCTTCTCTGTTCTTTGTTTCAATTGCCTGTGTGTGCATGTTAGTGTAAGGGGCTGTGAAAAACTCAGCGAATCAACTCAGGGAATCCCAGCCCGCTGTTTTTTTCTTCCAGTATTTCCAGTACGGCTCCTTTAACTCAACCTGCACCCATGAGGTCAAGACTCTCCCACTAAATAAAAATGCATACATACATTTTGAGTAAGAAAGTGAAATGTAAATGTATAACCTGTTGAACTGGGGAACTGCCTCCATCTTAATGTTTTAAAAGAAATATGTACATATTAACCAATTAGTGTTAAATTCCCTAACCTTTGATTTTAAAGGGTCAAGTCAACCAAATTCCCGAAAAAATAAGTTTCCCCATATTGCTATCCAGCCATGCAGGTAGTTTTGATTAAATAGTTCCAGTACAAATGTTGCCAGGGAAGTCTGTGGATTATCCACAGTAACCAGGTCAGGGATTCAGGAAAAGGATGTTGCTGTTTCTTTTTTCAAATGTGTTATTTTAGTGAACACCACAAAATGAATTCCATTCTCCTCCATTGTATTCCGGTAGAGGTAGGGGTGGAAACTGGACGAATAAAACCCAAACTAACTTCTATCAGGATGGACAAATGTGTATTTCTATTATTTGATGAATTAGTGTTTAAGGTTGAAGAAGTTGTGTTGACTGTAAGTGAAGTTAAAGTACTGTATAAAGTCATAGCAGTATATGTGTCCCTCTCTCTTCCCCTCCTCCATTCATCCTGTATCTGTCCCTTCATCCATTTGCCAGGCAGCAACACCGCAGGCACCTCAACCTTACACCTCACACAGAAAAACCAGATTAGCATATTACAACAACAAAAATGTCTCTCAACAAAGCAGTTAGTGACCTGCCCAACCTCAGCCACTGAAAAAGACAACACAACTTCCATTTTCTAACAGTTTCCTCTCGGGGCCGGAACCAGAGAGCAGCGGCGGTTCAGCGAGCCTGCAGCACAAAAACCACCACCACACTGCCAAACATATGAATCATAAAAGTGAGCCTACACACTGTGCACCAGGACACAACATAAACCTGGAGATTCAGAGTTTCATTTGGAACAGTTCAATACTGATTAGATAATAGCGACGGTGAGCGCTTTCAGTAGAAAGGCCTGGTAGTGGTTGAGGGCGAAGTGGCGGGCGGGAGGGAAGCGTTGATGTGGGTGGCTTGGCAGAGTCTTGGACTGCAGCTGGCCGCAGAATAATAATGGCTGTTGCATAACCGTCACTGAGTGTAGACTGGATGTTTTTTTTGTTTTTTTAAAACAGGAGCGTCAAAGTGATGTAATGTCTGTGTCTGAGCAGAGGGGTCATATCAAAGAGCCGCCACTAGGAGGAGAGAGTGGGCCTGAACTGGCAGAATGGGAGGATGAGGAGGCTAGTGGACCCGATGTAGACTGATGAGGCCAGATGTGTGAACACTGCAAAAGAGTTAACATCTTTATCAGTAATTAAGTCCCAATGTTGAAACAATCTGCTATAACCATTTTGATTTAACTTAATTTTGGTACAGAGCACATCTTATACTGTATGTGCAGTCATCACAATCATCTGATGCTGGATAAAAGCTTAATTTAGCCCCAATTCTGTGTCTTAAACCTAATTTGATAAAGTCTCTAAGCTGTTAAGTACAAATTAAATCAAAATGAGTTTCAGTATCTTGAAATAATAGAAATAAAAAGCTTGTATCAAAAATCCATTTATTCCTCGAAAATAAAAGTAAATGTAGAAACAAATGCAGATTTTTAGGACAAAATTATAAACAAAACTGACTTGATTTGACTTTTTGCAGTGAAGAAACACAAAAACACTTTAATTTGCACTTTTCGGAAACTTACTATACTATTTCCCCCCAGAAATATAGTATTTTTTATTCCAGTTCATTCACAGTATCTCATGGCTGTAGTTACTGCTTACTGTCCGCATTCAGCTTTTACAGTCAGCATCTAATACACTCCTAAAATATGACTGTTTTGGTGATATCTTGTATCCTCAAAGTGTTTTTCAGGAACTCTGAGCCTTTCAGCTCCATGACATGGTGACTTTAGACACTGTCCAGAGGATTAGAGATCAATTTGTGAAAGAGCATGTAATCCTTCAACTAATCTGGAATAATACAAAATATATGGGGAATTTTCATTGTTCTGACCCCCTTTGATGTGTTGTATGTATTACATAACTGAGCAATAGGAACTTATTTTATTATCAGTACTTTTACTTTGGGTACTGCTAATAGGTCAGAAGTAAGTTTTTGAATACTTGACTGGTTTAAAGTAAAGAGCTTTACATACTAAAAAATAAATATTTCTTTAGGTTCCTCATTTGATGTCCATAAAAAAGGAGCATTCAGTGTATAAATGTCAACAGGATGTGTTTCTGTTGTCAATCATGGTGTCAGAGCTTTCACTTTTTTTTAGATGGTCGGATAAATAGTTTCCGTTTCCCAGCTGCCCTGGGTGGCAGAGGCCGACACATGGATATGTGATCAACTCAACATGAGTGATTTTCCCTCATCACACACCGAGACTCCACCTGCACCCGCTGATAAATCACTTCATAGATGTGAGAAATATATTTGGCCTCATATCTCGAAGGAGAAATAATGGTCAGAAAAATGAGCCAACTCTCTTTTTGGAATTTTTGTTTCTTTGGCTGCTCAGTTTGTTTAAACTTCATTTCAAAAAAGATATTGCAATGTGGAATACAGCAGGTGCAGCATAGAGCATGACAGCATGTTGTGAAATTCATAGCAAGAGAGACAGGAGAGAGAGGTGTTTTTCCTTATTATTTATTTTCTAATATAAGCCCTTAGCTCCACCATGTTTCCCTCTGGGAATCATTCATTTGACCCGGTCTAATCAGTTTGTTATTGCACCTTAAATGTTGAAATAGTACAACATTACTACTGCACAAAGTGAATGTGAGTTTGGCGCTCTTTGTGTTTTTCTTTGATACACTGACCTCAAGGCCCAATAAACCCAATTGGAAACCCCCAGTAATATTAAAAACAAAATGCATGGCTGGGAATGTCAAACGAAGGCTGTTAATCTTTGACGGCTGGTGAGAGAGAGGAGAGAGCCATTGAGGCCTGGCGGCATAGATTGAGAAAAATGACATGGATTTTGTTAGAATATATAAGGCTGGTGTGATATGGCCAAAATCTTCTATCCTGTTGTATTGCAAAATGAATATAATGTGCAAGGATCAGAACGTAAAGTCAAAATAATTATTTATATATATATATATATATATATATATATATATATATATATATATATATATATATATATATATATGAATATTGTCTTAACACAGTTCACTGCTGGTTTTCAAATTTGCAATAACGATATAGAAAAATGTATATGATTTACATTTTTATATCTTCATATTTCCCAGCCCTACAAGGAGAGAAAACATCTTTTAAATGTTTTCTTTGTTTTTGATTTAGTTGTAATGTTTCTCATTTCAGATTAAATTTGAATGCATACTTTCAAAAAGTAACAGTAATTAGAAAAGATAAAAGGTAGAATTTGTACAAAAGGTAGAGTCGTTTCTATTTTCTGTATTTGTCGTTATTGTTGTGCTATTTATTTGACTTAATTTGAATGTTTAAAACAGGACAGTTATTCTGTTTTGTCATGTTTTTGAATAGGCGGACCCCACAGAATGCCAAAAAACACTTAAAACAATAAATGTGCAACAATTTAAATCCATCAACCTGAAATGAAAACCACTTTTCTGAATCCATGAAAAGATTGTACGTTTGTGTCTCTGCCAGCTGTTAATTAATGATGTCACCATATTTTATAACAGCGTTGTTACAGTAGCAGTCACTTCCTCTAGCAGAGCACAATACCTCCTGGAGGGGAACCCGGTAATATATCTTCCCGCTAGGCCTTTAGTCTGAATTACAGCAGGAAAAACAAAAGGTTAATCACATTGGGAGACTCCGCTCTGCCTCTGACCACCCAGCTTGTCCCTGTCGCTCCCTCAGTCTTTCAATTCAAGTGGCTTTATTGGCACAAATGTTGGATGAACTGGAGGAAAAAAACAATACAGATGTCTTTCTGTCCTTTTCCTGCCCATGTTTGGTTCTCTTCTTGCCTTTTCTCACTGCCCCACTTTCCATCACCCTCAATTTACATCCATCACAACTACATGCTTTGCAATCACCATACGTCGAATCAAAATGTAAATGTATTATAAACCGGGCTGCTAGAAATGTGTTCTAGCAGAATCACGTATCGGAGTGTCCTCTTGTTGATGACCAAAATCCTTTATCCCCGACCCCCCTCTCTTCATTTTCCAGCGTGCTTAAATGCCGCTGGGCGCATTACTTTGAGATTCAAGAGGTTATCTCGCAGTGGTGATGGGGATTGCAACAGCCTAAAGGATCGCCACAGGTTAAAGCTTTTCTTTTTTTTTTCAAACACCACGTATGGCTGAGCTTTAATGAGCACAACTCTTTTTCTCCCTCCGTCTGAAAAACAACACCTCTCCACCATGGAAAGGAGGTTGCCAGCATGTCTTTGTAAAGCTTCTAACTGTGTATTTGTGTGTTTTACAGGGTGGTGGGCCCCGCTGTGACCTTCAAAGTGAGCCCAAACACTCACAACGTCAGCACCACAGATGTGGCCAATGTGGCTGGTAGGTTCTCCTTGAGTAATGTTGCCTTTATACTGACAGAGAAAAAAAACAGGCCATTATCAATGGCTTGCTGCTGCAGCTGAGGCCCCAGATGAACATTTTTCAGAATGTAAAATGTCTGGGTTTTTCTCCCAATGTTTATTATGGTGTACCCACACTGGCACTCCATAGGTCTTACTATTGCATTGTGTTAAGTTTAGTTTAAGTATTTGGTATTGGCCCATTTTAAAAGGATGCCAGCAGGATTGGTCTTTGTGTCACAAATCTCCAAGTGGCCATGTTTGTTTGGCTCCATTGGAGAGTTGGATGTGTGTGTAATACCACAGTCCAGTTGTTCAAAACATTTAATCTGGATCAAAATGATCCAGATTAAAAAAATATATATATTTGGAAATCCCATTTTTTGCTATATTTTTTTTACATAGCTGGGCTACCAGCTATGTAAAGAACAGGTAGAAGAGCCAACATGGGGTCACTGTAAGGGTTTCTTGTTTTGAGACAAAAATAACATAACCATCCACTTCCATTCATAATTTCTTTTATGACCCCTCATCTGAGTTACAACAAATAAAAACAAATATACATTAACAAATATATTGTGGATATTTTGAAAATGTCTTAAAAACAAAACAAAAGGCTAAATGCTTTTAGGAGGCGGAGCTGAAGTTTGGCTTTAGTTTGCTGCAGTTTGGTCAGCTTGATTTGTTCCTCTGCCAGGAGTATCTCTGCTTCTGCGCTTTCAATTTCTCGTTTAGACATGGGGACAAGATCATTTTTATTTTATTTTAACTTTACTATACTGAATAGCTTAATTGGTAGCCTATGTCTACTTCATCTACTTTATCACTATGACAACGGTTACACAAGTCAAGTGCAAAATATAAATAAAAGTATACACTAAATGATACAAATGTATTATTTGACCAATTTTAAAATTTTACTATATTTTCTTCCTGGAATCCACCTTGAAATCCTACCCCCTGTTGGGATCAGGATAATCCTGTTTTTTTGGATCAAAGTTATCCAAATCCTACTGACAAGTTTTGAACAACACAAACTGATGGTTTGATCCAGATTAAAACTAGGATTGGATTCTGTAATCTAATCGGATTTCAGAATCCTTCTTTCCCTTTTGAACAACCCATTTTCAAGATTTGATCCAATCCGATAACCAAAATCCGATCAGATTACCTTTGAACAACTGGCCCCTGGAAATGTACTTGGGTTGATCATCACTAGGGTTAATGAAACATCAGGGATTTGCTTAAAATTGGTCAGGTAAAACTACTAAAATGAGGACGTACCGTCATGTTACAGACATCATTGCATCATCAAAATGACAGTTGACTTTTGTTTTCACACGGGTCATGAACGGGTCTCCTGAGTAAAAGTCCTGGCTTTGTTTGATCCATCCACCACCCCAACCTCAGAACAGAAAGATGATAGAAGAATGTTTCTATATGCAGAGGCTGGAATAATATAAGAAGCATGTAATAATGCTTGATGAGACAGAGTCAGTATTTGATCATGAGTTTGTGTTGCATTGTGGGAGCATGTTGACATGCTGTATCTCAGCTATGATTAGGCTTTTAGACTATCCTGGTTTCAGAAGTGCATCCTCAACTTAAGTTGAATACTAGTTACTTTGAGACACAAGACATATGATGATAAATGCAAAGTCAAAGTGTGACACTGGTTATGTGAAAGATAAGTGGTTCATCATGTATTCTTTGTAGTCATTATAGAGAAGCTAAGTCCAGGAGAATGGTGAATGTATGTTCCTGGAAAATGTCATATTGGGAATATGATCAAAACCTGGACTGAAGAAAGATTTAAAATGGGGATAGTAAACTTGTTCATTGACAGGTGATTTTGGTCCACCATCCTTTGTATTTGTCTGAAGAAAGTGCAGACAGTTCCTAAGTCATTCTGTTTCAAGATCCTCTGAATAAAAATGACTCGGTTCAGCCTGCTCCGTCACATGGAGAGGGACTCTGTAATAATCTCTCAGAGTGCAATCCAGCAGTAAAGATATTGTAAAATGTGTGTGTGTGTGTGTGTGTGTGTACTGGGCTGCAGTGTGACTCACAGTAATGAGGCAAGGGTGTTGATGAAGTAGGGAATAAAGAGAGGAGTAATGTTTGCCATTAGCCAAGCTGTCAGTCCAGAGAGAGACTTTCCTGATATTCCCTCCGCCACACACACACACACACACACACACACACACACACACACACACACACACACACACACACACACACACACACACACACACACACACACACACACAACAAGATACTATCCCTGCCTTGATAATTTCAATTCCACCTCCCCACCCACACACACATACGGAGAAACACACTGTGCTGATTGTGCAACGGCTTCTCTCCTGTTTTTAAGTGCTATTGTTGGCGTTCTCATTTCCCGCCTGCCGCTCCCGCTGGCTCTGCAGGGTCACGGATGAGCCTTGATTGTTATTAATGCAAACATTTGACAGAACGTGCTCAAAATGAAATATGGCATCCTCCCAGCTAAAGTGCAATAATGTGGGCGGGCCGTATTTGAAGTGTCGTTTGTCATATTCAACTAGAATATCTATCCATCCCAAAACGTACATTATCCCCCCTGGCCAGGGTTTTAAGTGCTTTTCTAAAACATTAAGCTTAACACGGCCATTGTAATTACGTCGTTTTGTCATCATTCATAGCCGCTCAACAGCTGATGGTAGAGATTGGACTTCCATCTCTTCTGTCACAAACTTGTTTGCTTTTTTCCTGGAACACTTTTGCCAGATGCTAAAAAACGAACCCGTCAGTAAGACGTCAGTGTGTGTCAAGTCAAGGCTTTAAAATTGAACTATGTATATTTCAGAATGAAGAATTTAGATCGTTAAATCGTTGAAAAGTAGATAAACTGAAAATCTGAGAAAACTAACTCAAACTGGTCCAGTTGAGAGAAAAAAGGCAACAGTAAGTCTGTAGCATAGATACTGCTTCTCTTTCTCAACACACCAAGAACAACTTCTTCTATATTGTAAAATGCAAACGGTGTGGAAAATAATTTCTCTAATTTAGTGGTAAGTTTTACTTCAGCACATAAAAGCAGATAAAATCCAGTTATTATATTCCCTTTTATTGCAATTTAATGTTAGTCGCATGTGTCATGGAAATCCAATGTTAGAAGAGCCATTTCAATACGTATGACACACAAATGAAAATTCCATTAAGTTAAAAAATTAATATTCATGAATTATACATGTCATATATGTTATTTTAGTAATTATTTTCACCAAGAGCTGCAGAAATATCACATGGAGTCAGTATTATAAATAAAGGTTCTTAATATCTACTTTTACCTTTTGTAGTTTTTATAGTGTTATATTATTAAATTGTGATTTTTAATAATACATTTACATGTAGGCAACATTTTAATGTAGTTGTTCAGTGTGGAGCCGATTTTACAAATTATTGTATAGTTTTATCTGTAATGATGATCCAATTTTACAAGCTGATAATGTGTTTTGTATGTAAAATCTGTCAAATAAATGTAGTTGAGTGTAAAAAGTACAATATGTCCTTCTGAAATGTAAAAGAGTAAAAGTATAGATTACCACATATAAAATGCTCGGGAATAGCAGCCTACTGTAGTGGAGTAAATATATCTACACATGTACAGTACTCACTTTAATGTTAACCTGTACGTAGTCTAATCTTCTTATTTGATAGAAGAAATGAAGCCAGTTCTGAATGCAGTCTCAGTCCAGTTTAAACCTCATCATCTTTCTCCTCCTTACACCCGGTCCATTCTGACCCTGGCCTGGTGCTATAATGTCCGATTAATGCAGCCAGACCTGATGTTGCATTTTAATACCACTTCTGTCACGCGCGCCCGCCCATTGTGAGCAACTTCGGGGACACCGGGGGCCATTGTCAAACGTGGGGGTGGATGTCAAGATGGTGGGCAGCGAGGTGGTGACCTTCATTGTCCGGCTGAGGGTGGGCGCGGTACCCAGAGGCTGCTTCCAGCGGTGTGTCACGGCCGTGAGAACGGGAGCCCGTGAATAGGCCAGGGGTCAGGGTCAGGACGGCGGGCAGCTCAATTAGCACTTAAAGCAGGACGAGAGCAGCTGAGATAGCCTCATCCCTACACCGTCTGTTCCTTTGACTTCTAGTTTTTTACCCACCAGCACTTGTTTTTGCATACATGCTAATCATGTCTCTCAGTGTGAAGACTGTTACTCACACATGCCCAAAAGCTGTCAACTCTAGGGACGATGGACGGTCTGGTCAGTGTCAGACTCCTCCGTCTTTCCTACCATCACAGCATGTTCTCCAGTTAAACCAACCGTCTTTGTTATCGGCGGACAATAGCTAGTTGCTCAGTGAGTCAATGTTGCATCTGACGTTTGATTTGTGTGTTGACATGTAAATAATTTCCTGGCAGAGAGGTCAATATCAAGTTAAAAAGACATTTTCCCCCTGGAGAGAGTAAAACAGCTAATTTACATGCTAATTAATGGAATATCCCTTAAAAAGTGGCGGAAAGTGCTTATCATTCCTATATAGTTCACATATCAATCAAAATACATGTTGTTAGTACTTTGTTTATTATTAAGCGTGGATGTGTTTCCCCCCCAAAAAAAACATCAATCAAGTGCATTAAAATAGCATACCTCTTGAATATAGTGCTTTATGCTATCTTAATAAAAAGCAAGATGGCTGAAAAAGTTTGGGGAATAAAGCATGGTATATTTAAGAAGAGATGTGTGACTGAACATGCTGAGTACAAGTGTTTTTGAGTGGACACATTGTGTAATAAGTCCATTAAATGAAACCATTTTCAGAAAAAATAAAATATGGCCACATGATAGAAAGAAGGAAGGCAAAGAGAAAAGAGCTTGCAGACATTTTTTAAACCTTTTTAGCCACCATACAAAGCAGCTAGTAATAACTGCTGCACACGTGAACGCCAGTAAAGAACATGGAAACTGTACTTAATGTCTGACTGCTGCAGTCAGACATTCTGCAAGATCTTTGGCTATCTGGGCCTTTTAGAGTTGCTTTTAGGATTTAAAGGATCTTCATATCCTCATTTGGTGTTTGCTCTTGACTCTGTTAGTGAGTTATTAACCATATATCAGCCTAAATACAGCCTGAGTAGGTCCTTGTTAGTGATTTCCAGTGATTCCCACTTTTGTGACCTAGCACGAGAGGAGAACCTGTCTAATTATGGTTATTTTAGATGTCTAATGAGTCGTTTTAGATGATATTCCAGTCAACGTCAACATTCGGCCCGCCAAAGCTTTTAGTATGGCCTGCAGAATAATCATGAATTCACAAAATGTAAAGAGGAAAAAATGTGTTCTGTTATTTATCATTTCAAGCATTTAGAGCAAAAACCCAGCCCCCTATTTACATCTCTATTCACATGCCGGGATTCTGTACAGCGATGCCCGAGCTCCACACACATGGCTGAGCCGAGATGTGTGTGCATTAAAACACACACACCGCTGAGCCGGGATGTGTGCGTAAAACACCACCCGCTGAGCCGGATGTGTGCGTTAAACACACACCCGCTGAGCCGGATGTGGGTAAACACAACGCTGAGCCGGATGTGTGCGAAACACACACACCGCTGAGCCGAGATGTGTGTGCGTTAAAACACGCAGCACCTGACTGGGAACGATACGGCCGCTGGCGCATGTGAACTCACACTAGTCTCTTTTCTGGTGGCTACAATAAAACCGTCGTGAGTAAAAAGTCAATACTTATCAATGCACTCACCTGTGCATAAACATGTAGAAAGCAATATTTCAGTCTGCTCAGTTCACTCTTGTCCACCGCGCTGTTTTACGCAAACACAGCTCTACTCTGCAATTTTTACAAACAAGCTAAAACAAAAGCTGTTGGTTTTTAGTCTAACTGTTTATCTTAGTTTGCCGGGAATCTGGAAATTTGGACAAATTCTTGTAAACCTCACTGCTGGCTGAACAAACCTAACTCTCCGCTAGAGCGGACAATCTATGGAGGTATTACAAGACCAAAACAGATACATGTGGACAGATACTTAACAGATACTTAATGCACGTGAATGACGCGATCGTTATGTTCGAGTTCTTCATTCTTGATGATGATGATGCTAGTTGTATTATTTTGCAACAGCATCTTTCATTGTAAATGAGGCACACATGACAAGTGCATAGCCTGCTTATCAGTCATTCATCATTAAAGCTGGGCTTTTCCACGTCTTTGACAGTGACATGTTTACCCGACAGCAGCCATTTCTTTCTGCAAGCATTTTCCACCAATCAGGACGCTGCCTACTACAACAATGTTTCCATAATCACAGACTTTAACCATCACTCCTCAGTGAACTGCCTCCTAGTCTGAGATCATTTTCTAGTTAAAGAGCCAGTTATCAGTATGTATGAGTTTGCTCACACTAATACATGTAAAAAAAAATATAGCATTAATTCAGTAAGAAAGTGGAAATTTCGAACAAGAATAGGCGTATTAGGTATAAATGAATTTGGCCCTTGAAAAAGTGTAGTTGACGACCCCTGTGATATTCTATTCAAATTGTATTAAAATCCAAGTCCATTATTGTTGTTGATGTTCCTGTGTACTCATACAGGGCTGCCAACTCTCACATATTGACCACGAGACTCACGCAATTGGCACTTTTCACACGCCACACATCCATTTTCTCATGCAATAAAAAAAACACATTATTAACTGATAACGTTGCAGCACGAAAAGAGTACACAGACGCCTCCTTCAGAGGTTTGATGACATTTTCAATGGAGTTATGTGCATAGTGTACAGTAGTGTAAAATTACATAACAACAAAACTGTGTCTGCAGTGATCCCACTGGTCATTGCTTCATGCTTTTGATGCAAAAAGGTAACAAAATTACAAATAGCAAAAAGTTGTTCAGCGATTACTTTCTGGTAACTGATATCGTTCTGTCACTAAGCTTCAAACCAGATCCTGATGACTGGGTGGAGGAAGGGTTACGTTTACTTTTACAAAGGCATCAGTTACGTCTGGGCCTTTCCTTTCCTCGACTTTTTGTCTCATCGTTTTCTTCCGTCTGAGTGGATTAGCATAGATCTTGTATGCTGACAGGACTGACCTTCACTGCAGCTAAACACTTGTCAAAACGCCAAATGTAATTACTGAGCTCTTTAGGTCAAACTAATGTGTTTCATCTACCTCACTTCGCCCTTTTATTGATGTTCAGGCCCTCGGACCTCAGACTGCAGTCGAGTCCCCTTTCTTCCCTCTCGCAGCACCGGTCCCTGCATGTGTTTGCATGTCATAACAAAGCGAGGAAATGTATGCATAATTATGCCTAAGTAATGTGGCCGAATTGTCATCTATGTGGACAAGTTTGTACTTGCTTGCTACGCTGCTAGATGTCTTTGTGTGACTTTGTCAGCATATACTCTTTCCGATTCTGTGATGATAGATCATTTAAAGTTATCTGGCAGAGCTGCAGAGTGCTTCACTAACACTGCCTTTCAAAGGTTATCATCATCATCATCATCATCCTCATCTCCATTACCAATCCTCTGTAAATTACATGCCTGTAAATTTTCAACTCTAATATGCTGTCTTGACATCAGCTGTCTCCCAAGGGAGCCCTTTTCCTTGTCTTGTATTTACATCAGCTGTTGACTATATAAACACATACTGTAACTGGAATATTTGTTGAATCTTAACTTCTTATTTAGCTGTTGAGTAAATAAAATGACTCTCAAACCTTTGAATTGTAGTTCCCCAGATTATTATTTTCAAGAAAGCATTCTTTTCTTATTGCGCTTATTGCTTATTGTTTCATTTGGTGTTATGTTCAGCTGCAGAGAAACTGAAAATGTTATTGTCATATTTGACAACCTATCCATACACGCTGTCATTAGTAACACCACTGACTGATTTTCTGTCATCGCTGTCACTGCGTGGAACTCCTTTAATTGTTCCCATTGATTGCCGGAGTGATTGCATTGGAAACAGCTCTCGCATTGGGATCCATCCAGTGGTATCTCTGTGCCTTTCAGGAGCAGGCAAATCTATTTGAGTTAACTTCAAATGAAGTTACCTGTTAATCAGTTTTCATCGCATGCCAAAGGCGAATCCATTTTATCAGTTTCTCTTAACTGTTGCTAAAGAAAAGAATCAAAATAGGGAGAGTTGAGAGGTGTGCTGGTGTTTCGTGATGCAATTTGCTGTTACACCTCGCCACGTTTTTATCTCCTCGCCTGTCGTCACAGGCAGCACTGGAGGCGTTTTGTGAATTGCAAGATGCCTCATCCAAGGTTTAAAAAGCCTGCACAACTCCCCGCCGATCCAGAGTCACCTGTGGTTATTTTGGTCTGACTTCAGAGGGAGCGTGGAGCTGTGCGCTGTCCTCTGGAGCTTTGCAAGCATCTGTGAGTCCTGCCGTTGAGCAAAGGGGAGGGAAATGAGGGGAGGGGAGGGGGAGACACAGGTGTTGTGCCTAGCTCGAGTTTGCACAGCAGTGCAACGTGATCCCTGAGCCAACCATGCAGCCGCCCTGCCAGCCACTAAGCCAAGCAGCCAAGCAGCCGGCCTGATTTCCCTGGCCTGCTGGCACCGCCAACCCCTCTCTCCCATTCCCACAGCTGGCAGGATCTCTGCGTGTTGGCCTCAGCTCCTGACGTTTGCTGTGGGGTTGGCAGACCTCTCCCAGATGGCCACCTTGTAGCAAAGCTGGCTTCATGCTTGCTTCACTTTTGCATCATCCCGGCTACTGAGCTGTAGTGGAAGGAGAAGGCTTCTGTTGGTTGTGCTGTGACATGTCTGCTGTGAGAATAGACTACTGTACATGAGAGCTTGAAGTGCTAACCTCCGCTGCAGCTCTCACACTTTTCAGTAATTTTTCGTTTGTGCTATTTGTGTGGCTGCTTTTCAGGAAACCAGTGACAGTTGACAGTTTTTGGACTGGAAACAGATGGGGAAAAAAAGATCTGGTTTTACCATCTTGAAACAACCAGCACATATACACCTGCACATAAACACACATTACTACCAACGCTGCTTTTTAATTTGAATAGGCCCATAATAGTCCTATCTTTTACATTCAAAATTACGGGACAGTGTCAAGGTGCCTTTTGGATTCATATTTTATTGATAATCTAATTTAAATCCTACTGCATTACCTATAATTTATTTCCCACTAACTTTGTAATCCCAGCTGAACAGAAGAACAGACCTTGGCCCCCCAAAAACTTGATAGCCCTGAGATTGAACAATTTAATATACATTTCTTTTTAAAACTGCAGTGGATGGGAGTAAAATCATCTCAGAATCTTTGTAATATCCTTAGATTTAATGACCATGTCTGTCTGATGACTGCTCCTAATTATCACATTATCATCCTACTGCTTTTTTAAGCTTCCATGCTGGCACGTAATATGCCATATAGTAGCTGTAATATCATGAAAGTACATTTATTGAAATATTAAAAGTTTCATGGCATCAGAGAAGGTTTTCTCTTGGTGTTGACAGGTAGGGTGTCTTTGCACTGAGCTCTTGTCTCTTCCCATTCTTATCTTTTTACCACTATAGCATCTCTAACATTTTTACCTTGTGAAAGAAATTCATATCATATTTTGCTGAATACTACTTGATAACAACGTTGTGACAATTAGATATATTCAATAGAAAATAAATAGTTTATAAAAAAAATTATTTGAAGGAATAAATCAAATATACTTTATCTATCATTGTATGTGAAATCACAAAAATGTGCCTAAATACAAATCCTCAGGCATTTTTGAGTAAAAGTTGGCAAATAGTGGCAAATAACTATTCTAGGGGTATTTCTTATGCTGAATCCATTTTCGCTGTTTGCCAAGCTGTATCTCTTATGTGAAACTCAGTAGAGTGTAAAATCCAAGATGACCGCCTCATACGCCAAAATGAGCAAATTTCTCACTGGCTCAAAGATAAACTGTTTTTATTGTGATATAGCATTTATTGAGTAAAGGAAATAAACTGAATAGTCAGAACAAGTTAGTCATTCTGTCTTACAATATTTCTGGTAAACACTGACCTGTTATTTTGTGTATTTGAGTATGTCCATGTAAGAACATCAACATCATGCTAGTGGCAGCAAAAGGCCTATATCTCAAACCATCATCCTATTAAATTATGTTAAGAGTGTTTATTACTTTTCAACATTTACATGTCCATGTAAACAAGTTTAAGGACTGACATTTCACCAAACTAAATGTTCTTTTGGTTTATTTATACAAAAGATATTCCCAGAAAGATTGGTTGTAAATATTAAGAATTTACTTCACACACACACAGAGACACAGAGGGCTAGATTTATCAAGCTGTTTGCGCCTGTTTCCAGGCGCTAATTGGTCGCAAAGACGGACGTAACCGATGCGGGCTATTTACAAACAGGGCGCACTTGGGTAAAATCGCAGATTGTCTGCCACATGAGCGAGAAGAGACAAGTTGCACTTTCAATATGCGTTCGTGGGAGGGTCGTGGGGAAAGTGGGAGTTCCACCCAAAAGGTGGGAGGATAAGCGCAAAGTGCACCTAATTATATATTCCGTGGTGTTTACAAAGACTGTCAGTAAGAGCGCGCCTCTATTCTGCGGGGGAAATTCTCCGCCTCTTTAAACCAGCCGCAATCGAGTTTCCTCGTAGACCTTCATGCCGCTGGTGAAATGGTAACAGCAATTTGAGCAAGACGAAGACATAGGCGAGGCTGAAAATATTTTTAACAGAAGAATCACACTTTGTCAGTGAACACAACATCATTTAGCGTTACAGATCAAGCAGCCGTGCAATATTAGAGTTACTGGAAGAAATCAAAGATGAAATTGAATTTCCCACTCAGCGTTCACATCCCATTCCACCAGTTGTTAAACTCCTCGCTACATTACAAATATTGGCATCAGAATCATTTCAAACAGTCATAGCATCAGCAGTGGGAATATCGCAGTCTGCACTCAGCCGTATCATAGCAACAGTACCGCTTTGCTACAGCGCAATTTACGGTATAGTGGGCGGAGAAAGACGCTGATTGCCTGATGGGTGTCAGGGTTGATAAATACTACGCAAACTGTGGAAGCATAGCGTGCGCTATTACCGAACTCGCATAAACGGACGCAGCGCAAACTGCGCTAGTGTTAGTAAATCTAGCCCAGAGTGTCTCACCACATGCTGGTTTGCTTTTGTTGTAGTTTGTAGAAGTATGTAGGTTTATTGATCGAAGAATTATTGATTGGCCGTTGATGATTTTGAAGTTAAATAAATCCTGTTATACTTTAAATAGCAGTTGTCTGTGATTATTTGCTGGTTGAACACAGTCTGTGCTCAAATTCATCCTTCCTTTCTGTTCCTTTAAAGAATACCAGATAGATTAACCAAGTTAATTAAGATCTGTATTTTAAAGGGAACACCACCTAAATGAGACTTTCACAGTTTAATTATTGGTCCCTGAGTTCCAGGGTGGTGCCCCGTTTTGATTGTTTGTCATTTTGGTGGAGTTATGAATATACATATTCATAACTTTATTAATATTGATAAAACATCTTTGATAATTTGCCAATAATTGAATCTCTACCCTACAAATAATTCAGTGTCTTTCACAGTTTGGTCATCCAGTTTGTCTTGATCTATGCCTGTGAGCAGATGATGATGTTCTTTGAAAACTTTCCAGCATGTTTTCTCTCCATGTCCTAGTAGGCATGATCATGTATCACAACCAGTCAAGGCGTGAAATGCAATGATGTCCTCCACTTCACTGTCATCAAGCGAAAATTGTTCCACAATTGAGTGAATTCGGATATATTTCCTTTTTGTAGCTGTACCTGCCTTCATCCAAATCTTTGAACAGGGCATCTTAGGAAAATGGGCCAGAAGCAGTACAAGGACATCTGTATCTCTTGCAGCAACCACAATGCTGGAGGATTGGTTTTCCATACAATGAAGAACAATTATTGTGTCTGCTTCTTCATGGAGAGCTTTAAGGTTTTCTGTAATCACCGTCGGGCCAGAGGACTTCACCCTCTCATCATCTGTAAAACCACCAGAGACAACTATGCACTTGTCGACAGGAGCTTTCAAATGCAATTGTTGTGACAGGAGATTTGCCAAATCTGCTTTGTTCTCAGGATGTGCCATGAAGTTTTCCCAATTGGGTGGAAGTGGAACATCCCAGTTTTCAATCAGCCAGCGGATGGCCGCTATTCCTTGGCAACGCCTTGTCCTTGTGCCATATTTGATTGTTTGATATCCATCCATCCATCCATCTTCGTCCGCTTATCCGGTGTCGGGTCGCGGGGGGAGCAGCTCCAGCAGGGGACCCCAAACTTCCCTTTCCCGAGCAACATTAACCAGCTCCGACTGGGGGATCCCGAGGCGTTCCCAGGCCAGGTTGGAGATATAATCCCTCCACCTAGTCCTGGGTCTTCCCCGAGGCCTCCTCCCAGCTGGGACGTGCCTGGAACACCTCCTTAGGGGAGGCGCCAGGGGGCATCCTTACCAGATGCCCGAACCACCTCAACTGGCTCCTTCGACGCAAGGAGCAGCGCTCTCATCTCGAGCTCACGGATGACTGAGCTTCTCCCCTTATCTCTAAGGGAGACGCCAGCCACCCTCCTGAGGAAACCCATTTCGGCCGCTTGTACCCTGGATCTCGTCTTCCGGTCATGACCCAGCCTTCATGACCATAGGTGAGGGTAGGAACGAAAACAGACCGGTAGATCGAGAGCTTTGCCTTCTGGCTCAGCTCTCTTTCGTCCACAATGGTGCGATAGATGGAATGTAATACCGCACCCGGCTCCCCGATTCTCCAACCAATCTCCCGCTCCATTGTCCCCTCACTCGCGAACAAAACCCCAAGGTACTTGAACTCCTTCACTTGGGGTAAGGACTCATTCCCTACCTGGAGAAGGCATTCCATCGGTTTCCTGCTGAGAACCATGGCCTCCGATTTAGAGGTGCTGATCCTCATCCCAACCGCTTTCACTCGGGTGCGAACCGATCCAGTGAGTGCTGAAGGTCGCAGGCGATGATGCCATCAGGACCACATCATCTGCAAAAAGCAGCGATGAGATCCCCAGCCCACCAAACTGCAACCCCTCCCCACCCCGACTACGCCTCGATATCCTGTCCATAAATATTACAAACAGGATTGGTGACAAAGCGCCAGCCCTGGCGGAGGCCAACCCTCACCTGAAACGAGTCCGACTTACGCCGGGAACCCGGACACAGTTCTCACTTTGGTCGTACATAGATTGGATGGCCCTGAGTAGAGACCCCCTCACCCCATACTCCCGCAGCACCTCCCACAGTATCTCCCGGGGGACCCGGGTCATACGCCTTTTCCCAAATCCACAAAACACATGTAGACCGGGCATACTCCCAGGCCCCTCCAGGATCCTTGGCGAGTGAAGAGCTGGTCCGTTGTTCTCCGACCAGGACGGAATCCGCATTGTTCCTCCTCAACCTGAGGTTCGACTATCGGCCGAACCCTCCTTTCCAGCACCTTGGAGTAGACTTTACCAGGGAGGCTGAGAAGTGTGATACCCCTGTAATTGGCACACACCCTCTGGTCCCCCTTTTTAAAAAGGGGAACCACCACCCTAGTCTGCCACTCACTGCACTGTTCCAGACTTCCACGCAATGTTGAAGAGACGTAAGTATATCGTTAATTACGTTTGGCAGGGGTCCAGAGAAAATTACGGTGTCCAGCATTCTCTTCCCACACTGACTCCAATTGCCGTAATCGTGTGTCATTACCACCGACGTGAATAATAATCTTACTGTATCATCCTATGTTTATCCTTAGCCAGCAGTTTTGAATAGGATTCAATGTCGCCCGCTCTGGCCCCAGGGATACATTTACTATGGCCGCTGGTGCCACAAACCTTACGTTTCTCAGAATGGAGCAGCCAATAATCACAGTTGGCTCCTCAGCAGGTGTGTCATTAGTAACCTAGCTCTAGGGTATGGTTCTCAAATGTTAAGACCAGTGTTGGGCAAGTTACTTCCAAAATGTAATACATTATAGATTACTAGTTACTGTCATTTGAGAGTAATTAGTTATATTACAATATTACTGTCTCTGAATTGTAATGCGTTACACTACTTTTGCATTACTTTTGAGTTACTTTCGCCAAAATAACAGCGGAAGTTTGACTTGGCAGCTAGCTTGTGAATTTCATCACCGGATCAATAAAGTCTCCTCTTTATCCACTTTAATACTAATATTATAGATTATTCATAATATTTTGTATAATTATTATGGATATGCAAAGTAACTAAAGCTATAAAAATAGATAAGTAAAACGTACAATAGGCAAGTAGGAGAAAATGAAAATACTCAATTAAAAGTACCTTACAGTTGTATTGAAGTACATTGTTGTAAAATGTTTGTTTAAAGCACTTGAATAAGAAATTCATGTTGTTTAGTTTAAAACAGTCTAAAAGGAAAGGGTCAATTATAGTGTGATTAAGACTCATTATACATTAATTACAGTACTTGATTTAGAGCTGATATGTGAAAAGGTCCACAACCTTATTTAACAGTAATTTAGTTTTACTGAGAACCGTCACAGGAAGGGCTTTTATTTTGAAGTAGCCTACACGGAAGTTGTCTGTTGTGTAACTCTTACTAGCTTGTGTTGAGATGAACGTGAGACCCTAGATGCAAACATGTCAGTCAAGCTAAGTTGCTCACTTTCTTGTTTGTAAAACGGCAACATTGAACAGTAAATGGTCACAGTAAAAGACAAGCGTGTTTGGTCGTCATTCGAAGCCGTTCCACTACAGGCAGAGTTACTCTCCACGGCTGATAAACTGCAATGATATTTACTTGTAAGCAAGCCTAAACATTAATTCCCGACATAAATCTGTCAGCAGCTCGGACACACTGCTGTCCGAGCTGACGTACCGTCACCTGTTGGAACACAGATGTTATGAAATAATACTCACGGCTTTTTCCCTGTGAACAAATGTTTTTGGGAAATTCATACAAAATTTTGCATTAAAATGCGTTGTAACTCGAGTTACTGAGATTGTAATGGGTATAATATTACCGAAATTTAATTAGTAATGCGTTATATTACTGCGTTACAGCAAAATGGAATACATTACTGTAATTGCGTTACTTTTGTAACGCATTACTCCCAACACTGGTTAAGACTGCTGTATAACCAGTGTAGCTTTAACGCCCCTACGGTATAAAGGTTATACTAACCAGTGAGTGGAACCGGAGTCAGTATACAAAACACAACTGTATTATAATAACACAATCAACATTGACCCTAATCTTTCGTAACATGGGTACAGAGGAGTGCAAATAATTTCTCTAACAGTTGCGAACTGATATCAATACTCTGAGGTAACTGGTCACTCAACATACAGTAAGCATATAAAGACACAACATACAAAAGGCGGCAAAATAAAATAAAACCCCCGTTGCAGGTTGTACTCACTGTCCCTTTAGCAACAACCTGTGAGCCAGAGAGTGTCACTCCCTGTGTTCCCAGAACAATTGGGCTGCATCGATCAACAGTGTTTGTTCACCGACTGTTCTCCCTTGAGCCGGTAGGAGCCACTGGCTTTATCCTGGTCACCAGTGGCGCTATCCGGGTGGCGGTGCTCCCTTGAAGGCTACTCAGTGGAACCACAGGTGTGCCTGGAATCATGTGGCGCTAACTGAGCGGCGTTTAACTAAACAAATCTCTCAGCAAGACGTTTCTCATTAAACTAACGTTTAGAGCAACTGACTGCTAGCCTAACGTCACACGTGGCTAGCACTAGTAGCAGCGGGCTAGGCTAATCTCCCCAAACTGAGGGGGCTGAAACTTCAATAATGTCAGTAAATAAAAACAGCAAACACCTGTATTAATCTCCTGCTTTAACTCGCTTTTTGGGACAGAGTTTACTACCTACTTTCAGTATAACATCCCGTTTGGTAGCTATCAAGCAGACTAATAGCTAGCTAGCACACTAATAGCTATACCGTGTAAGTTAGACAACAGTGCCTAGTGTAATGCCACTATAAAATGCCTAATGTGAAAAAACAGCTAGCTAGTAGCTCGAGGGTTGTGAATTAATCCTGGGCTTCACTACACAATGTTGGCCCGCACCAGCTACTATAGAAGCATATGATTTTGATTCCATGGTGCGGAGCTGTGCCTCAAACTCACTAAGCCTCGCCTCCAGAGCAGCGAATATACTACATGTATGTATCATTATCAATAAAAGGATTTTAAGTTAGCGTTGTGGACACTCAGAAGCACCGGAAATGAGGCAATAAGCTTACTGTAGCACGTCAGCACGCACGTGTGTGTGCGTGTGTGTGTTAACACCTGGTATGTGTCACAGTATTTGTATGACTTTGTTTTGTTCACTTTATAGAAGTTGATATAAAGAGAATAATATAATTTCATCCATTTCAACCGTCCGGCTCTCCATTACCTCAAAGGTCAGCAGTCAATACCCCAAATTTAGCCATCTAAATTCAGCAAAGAAAATCTGAAAAGTGAAGCCAATGTGCAAGTGCCTTAAAACTGCATTATTTTTTATGGACAGGAGGCGACGCCACTGTTTGAACAAACAAATCCAATTGTATAGAAGTATAAAATGTTATGGTTTCCAGTGATTAAAGGACCCAAATGCAGGGAGAGGGCAGGCAGGCCGGCAGAAGGTTGAACACAAGGATTTATTGACCAAAAACACAAAAATAACCAAGGGAGTCCTGAGGCTTCAACAGGCATGAAACTATACAAAAACCAAGACAAAAAGGAATCCAAAGAACAAAGGGATCCAAAGAAAAGGCACCAGGCTAAAACACGCTGAAAAGACACACAACTGACAGGACCTGAGGCCTGTACTACGAATCAAGATCAACATGCCCTGGATTTCTTTCAGTTATCCCGCTTCACTAACCCTAACAACCACGATCCCTCATAACCTGTGTCACAACAGTGGTTAACAACTTGTTCAGTCAACTCAGGGTTTCCCAATCCCGCAGCGCGCACATTCACATAAAAGAGGCGGTGTTTGCGCACCACGACCAATCGCAAACATGTACCAGAGCCGCATATTTTAAGAAGAGCAAACTATAATTCTACATAAATATGAAGAACACAAACACGGTTTTACAGGCAAAATGCAGGAAGGAAAGCTGGCAAAAAAAGCCAACGCTGTTTTACATAAATCACAACGCTTATTCTATTAATATCACTTCCAGTGGTGTAGTCTACGTGATAGTAAGCTCCAGGATTTCTATATAGGCTACCCACTTAAAAATGCCCAATGACACGTAACAACATAGGCTACTTTCCATTATATTTTTGATTAATTTGGAATTGTCATCCGTGCTGTTTTCTTAACATCTATAGGCTGAATAAAGGTATTTTTACCGTAAATTGGTGCATTAAAGTGTATCGGAATGCAGGAAATGAAGTCGTTGATGCTTAAAACTTCCCTGGGGGAGGACACCCAGGCCCCCCCACTATGATATGCCCCCCTCCTCCCCCAAAGGAAGATTCTGGCCAATATACAGTAGGCTACAGTACACCCACTATAATAGCCTACATTAGACTACACTGATCACTTCCCCATCAGTCAGGCACAAGATCTGACCATAATTACACTTTAGCTTTCCATGAATGGTCGTTGCTTTAGCCTTTTTTTTTCAGTTGAAACCCTGGCAGTGGTAAGCGATCGTGAGAGAGAATAAAAAATATCAAAACATAATTCTAACCGATGTGCGTATTGGCAACACACGGCTGAAGAAGCCAACAAATAGCCTATATGTAATTCTCTACTCTTAAAATCTATATTTTTCATAAAGATACCCATCAGTGAATGTTAACGGGGTTGTTGGTCTCTAAATGTTTTAACTTTTATGAGCGCACCACTCTTTCTCCCCCTCTCTCTCTCTCCTCGCACCAAGCTCCGCCTGATCTTCTAAGAACGGTGACGCCGTTATCAATCGAGTATTGATTGGTCAGTAGGCGGGGCTTTTACACCGGTTTATCTCTAATCTCCAACTTAACCTGCTCCCGACCAGGTTAGGCGTTCAGCATGAGTTACCACAGCGAATGAACCCGATAACAACTAATCCACCTTCGTGGTACAGAAAACCCTGGGTTGAACCTGAAGTTAGCTCGTTAACGCCAAATCTGCTTTGTAGTACAGGGGTCAGGACACGAACAGACACAAAACGATCTGACAAG
>NC_053122.1:38936793-38941793 GCF_010015445.1 Perca fluviatilis | reverse complement strand
GTTAATTATAGTTTACTTACAAGGATATCTACACAGGATAATACACCACATAAGATTTAATGTTGTTTGTTTTCAAATAACATCTGGAAAACATGACACATAGTGCAAGAACAAATCAATGCTTTGGTGCTTTTGAATGATTATTGCACAATGTGCCCTTGCAGACCAATGATAACTTCTAAACAAACTAGATATGCGTCGTTGTTGGAAATACTGAGCAAAGTTTTTAAAGGCATTTTCTTTCTAAACTTACTGGTATGAAATATTTCATATTCACACTGCAAAAACAGGATCGTTTTAGAAAGTGGCTCAGCTGTGACTGTATGTTAATTTTCACGCTGACACTAGCTGTAGCTGCAGATAAGTCCATCGGTGAGTTGAAGGTGCAGTTTGCCCCCAGAGGCCAGTATAACAATGTGAAACTCCAGCAGTGGTTTTTGCTTTCGTTTTGTGTTGCTTTATAGCTGTCACTCGTCTTCTCAGTAAATTGAACTCCCATCAGTTGAGTCATTATATCAGATACAACAAGCTTTATTGATATTGGACTTGTCAGTGTATTACAGGCTATCATGGCGTATTGTATTGAGGGGAAACTATCTATATATTTTTTTCTGCATAAATCTGTAATATGTCACAATATTGCAAAGAATCACCATCTGTCGTATCTTATTATTAGTCAAACTTTGTTAAAAGCATCATGAGTGTATTGTCAATAAGCTGATGCTGTATTGTTCCTGTACAGCCCCACTATAGACAAGGTTAAACCCTTTGATTTTCATTCCCTGAGACTTGTTGTTGTCCTTCATATGAAATTGTCCTAATCTGAGAAGATAGATATGAGACAGGAGTTTGTGTCCACATTTGCTATACAGAGCATGACCAGAGACAGAGTGGCACTCTGATAATAAACAAAGCCCCCCCCTCCTCCCCCCCTTCTCTCTGTGTCTCTCTGTCTCTCTCTCTCTCTCTCTTACGTGTTGGATAATAGTACACATTCAAGAGTCCAGAGTTTAACCACTGGACCGATTTTGGACACCAATGATCTACTAGTAGTTTTTTGGTGTACAGTACCTCAGCGTGTCTTGTTAAGTTCCCTGGACTAACTCCATCAGATGTACACAGTTCTCGGTAATTCACGTGTTTGCTATTCTGCTAGTTTGACTTCTTTTCAGTGTGTACAATTTCGCATTTTGTGTGTGTGCTTGAGAGAGACTTAAGTGCTAGTCTTAAATGTGCAAATTGGTGCACATGGGGGAAATTACATTTGGTTTGCATTTTTTTTAATATGGAAGAGTATTGGTGGTGTGTTTCTCATAATGTGCCTGTGTGTGTGTGTGTGTGTGTGTGTGTGTGTGTGTGTGTGTGTGTGTGTGTGTGTGTGTGTGTGTGTGTGTGTGTGTGCGTCCGTGTGTACTAATAATAATTAGCATCTGGGCAGGCATGTTCAATGTTATTGATTCCGGTCTATAATCGATCAGGCTCCCCCCGTACATGAAGCTGCCCATGCAGAGTAATGAGCAGTAGGGCTTGTTGGACATGAGGAAAATATGGGATATGCGATAATGTTGTTAAATATTGTGATGATGATATTACTTACGATAAATAAACATGTAGTGTACTCCGTTCTGCTGCTTTCAGTATTCTGCTAAAATACAACAAATTGCTTGTTGGAAATCATTTCCAACATTCTTTTATTGAACAAATTGAACATTGAGTTGAATATGAAAGGAATGAGTTACATTTTAAAGTGCAGTTTTCTACTGAGATTTTATTTCAGCTAACACAAACAAATCTCGCAGTGTCTTTTGCAGTATGTCGCAGCCTTTCACAATGTGTTTATTGCACCAGTTGATATCGCGATGACGATAAAATTCCAATATATTTTGCAGACCTAATGAAGCCTGCAAACAGTTTATTTGAAGTCATCAAATCTTTGTCTCTTTTGATTCTGGTCCCATCTTTAATAATGCTGGCGATCATTGCTCTGGGGTTTCTGCGCTGCACTTGACTGAGATCACCTTTGAATCAAAAGGCTGGTTTTCTTGGATTTTTCGTTGATGCAGTGTGAGTTTGCTCTTCTGGTTCTCTTTCCTCATTTTCCAAGGGAATTGTATACACAAAGGTTTGAAATTGATTTAGTATTACATTGTAGAAAACACATGTCCAATTGGAATCATCATCCACATAATATGGATCATTTCTACTGAATTCAGTGATAACAGGTTCCTCATTTTACTGTGGCTCCAGCAAATCTAAACATGATCACAAGATTCAAAATAAGAAAAGTAAAGAAAAGTAGACATTGTTTTTAATTAAACACTAAATCGTTCAAACTTTTACTTGTACTGTTATTCTGATACCAATTAGTCTGTATTTGTTGAGAGGACTGGTAGGGTGGGGGGTGGCTGGTTTGCCAATAATCGGGTCAACGTGTACAGCTTGAATTTTACGGCGACTCACTTCACAGCACACAGAAAGGCGTTTGCTTTCCATTCCAGCACACCAGTGTCGGGAGTCTTTGGAAACTTTGACAGCAATTCATTAAAAAAAGGAGCGGGCTGCCAGGTGGCGAGAGGGGGGGGGACTGCTTTGTTGTTATGATGACAACATTTTAGATTTTAGACATAAATTGGTTGACCATCTGACAAACTCCTCTATTTCAGACATGAAAGTAAAATTTGAAAAGTCTCTAGTGTGTAGGTAGTGTGTGTTCAGCTCTACTGTCAGCTATCAGCACAGACTGTATCATTTCACAGACAGAGAATCAACTTTTTTTACCTCAGTTGGTGAGTTAAACAGATCTTAGAGGTAAAGATAATAAACTAAAGCATGCCAAAACATTTTCCTAGAAGCAATTCAAGTTCCCCAAAAACAACATGCATCATACTCATTGAGCTGGCTGCAAACGATACTAACCGGCAAATAGCTAAACTTCAAAACCATCCTGATGTGTCGGCTGTCCAATAAATGGTGCCAACACTAGCAAACACAAATTCAGTATTTTTTGTGAATGAAACTCAAAGTTCAAGTCCGTTCTTTTTTGTAGACACCAGGTGAAGGGGGAAGATGCTGCTGGATGAAGTGGGGTGCCTTCCCATCTCCTAGTAGTTCCCTGCGAGGTGGACTGCGTAGGGTACCATGGTAACGCATAGAGGAAGTGATATTGTGTTGTTGGAACTGATGTTAACTGATATTCCCTGGTCAGGGAGCAGGGAGTAGGGAGAACCCTTTCTGTACACTGTGGTCTTCAGACTGGACTTTCACACCACATTACCATGCAGGGACCTCAATTGTTACCGCAGCTCTTTTTCCATGTCCAGTGTATTGATGTTAGCCATATTAAGGCAGGCTTCCAATGAAGCTTGAAATAAGGGCTTGATATAAGCATGCAACCAAATAGCTAATTGTTAATAATCTTTTTTTGGGTTGTGACAATAGTTTTCAGGTTGAATACAGCGTTTCAGTTTAGGCCTTATGTCTCATTCACATGCCACACCGAAATTGGTACTTCCTGTGTGTGGTCAAACTAATAAGAAGGCGATAATTCTTCACTTCTAAAAAGCTGACATTTTGGACACATGACTGTCACAGTAGTCATTTGGGTTTTAAAGCAACACTATGTAACTTTTCCTGCTTCGGTCCCCCTACAGGTTGTCTCGTTGGAACTACAGCTGCAGCTAAAAGTTACATGGTGGTGCTTTAAAGGTCCCATGGCATGTAAATTTCACTTTATGAGTTTTTTTAACATTAATATGAGTTCCCCCAGCCTGCCTATGGTCCCCAATTGGCTTGAAATGGTGATAGGTGTAAACCGAGCCCTGGGTATCCTGCTCTGCCTTTGAGAAAATGAAAGCTCAGATGGACCAATCTGGAGTCTTGCTTGTTATGAGGTCAACAACAACAAACAAGGTTACCTCCCCTTTCTCTGCTTTGCCCGCCCAGAGAATTTGGCCCACCCATGGGAGAGAGAGGCATCATGGCTTTCAAATGAGAAAAGTGGCAGTTGGTCAAGGCCACACCCCCACCCTCCACCTTGCCCTGCCCTCTCTCCTCCTCAATAACTACAGACACAGAAATGGCACATCCTAAGGAAAGCTCATTGTGGGACTGGCTCTAGTGGCTGTAATTCTGCACCAAGGCTGAATTTCGGGAAAGAGACTTCAGATATAGTATAAGGGGACCACTGAGGCCTATATAAAAGCATCCAAAGAGCACCATGTCATGGGACCTTTAAAGAAAAAGGTTTTTGTGACATTATTTTACACAGAGAACCACGTCTTTATTTCAAATTTATTTATTTGAATTTACCTATCACAAAGTAGTGTTGAATAGTTTTACACCCACCAAGCACTTTGTGTCAAGCCAAAAATTTTACTCAAGTAAAAGTACTGTCACTTCAGAATAATATGACTCAAGTAAAAGTAAAAAGTAGTCATCCAAATAATTACTTGAGTAAGAGTTAAAAAGTACTTAGTGAAAAAACTACTCAAGTAACTGTTGAGTAACGTCTGATTTATTTTTTAACAGAAGCATTCAATCAGACAGGCAAAAATACTAAATAATCATCTTTAGGCAAATTATAGTTCATCCAATCAATAAAATAAATTAAAATTAGTTAATTAATTACAAAATAGCTTAAATTAAAATAATCCAGGTAAATTCAAGTACTTAAAAAATAAAATCAATAAAATAATAAAAAATAAATAAGCACAAGTAACACAAATTTCCAAACCTTTCTACTTGTTTACCAGGCTCTGCAGGCAGAACTAGACCAAGGTAATGGAGCTGCTGTTTGGCCCTTTTACTAAGGTAACCATGCTTTCATTATGAGGCCAGGGCTGTTCCTCCTCGTCTGTGTCTGCATTGCCGACGGCTGATTCTGACATTTTTGTTTTGCTGCGGCTGTAAAGCTAACCCGTCTGTCACCGTCCCGCCGCTGAGATTGAGTATGATCACGTGACGAGACTGCACAACTACGTTTGATTGGTGAAACCCAGTCA
>NC_053122.1:38221730-38313793 GCF_010015445.1 Perca fluviatilis | reverse complement strand
TATTAGGGACCTCTCAAATTAAAAGCCTCCTAGTTGATCCTGACATCCATTTTACTTTTGGCTCAGGTGTGGCTCCACGCTGGGTTTGGTTAAGAGGGTTTTAAGGTGTGTGTGTGATGTGTATATGTTTCAATAAAGGAATTTCTGGTTTGAGCTCTAGTCGCGCTCCGCTGGCTGCTTTGTGCTGCTGCCTGAGAGGGAGGCAGCTGATGGAAGGAACTGACAGAGGTGGAGGCGGTGGGGGTCAGAAACCAACCAGCTGGCACGAATCCCGGCAGAAGCTCTCACTTGGCATGCTCTCCACAGACAACCAGCAAAAAGCACCCTCAAAACACAGAATCACTTGCTAAAAAAGGAGAAAAATAGATTAATTATCTTAAAAAGTGTTAAAATTTGTGTTCTTTACTCGTCGGCAAATCGCTAAGACCTCTGCTGTGACGAGTATGAACGTGCCACTGTTATTATCATACGCTTGTGCTTGCATAGGTAAAATATCTAAGTTATATAGTATTTTAGAGCATGGTGATGGATTTAGAACATTTCGAATATCAAACTGGGAGGAGGCAGTTGCTACCCGTTGCCTTCTAAGCCCGCCACTGCAGCTGGGAATACAGATGGAATTCGGACCTCCAGCGTTTAACTATATATATTTTTAAACGTCACAGTCAAAGGCTGAAAAATGACAGAAAAAACTAGTTTGCTGATTTCCACATATCTAGAAATTCAATCCAGCGGCGAGATTTGTTTGGTGGTTGCTTTGTGGTGGCGCGGTATGCGTTGATTCAGTATATTTCGTTGTTTCCATTCTATGGACTGCATACCATTACAACTGCATGGCAATCGGCAAAGAAGTTAATATTACCGGGGCTACTGTTCTTAAAGTAAACTCTGATGATAGTTTGGTTTAGAAGACAGTACCTTTAGCCTGAGCTTCGTTGTGTAATAATCGTGTACTAACATCAACTGGCCATGGCACAATCAGGGCATTTCAGGAGAACCTGAAACATCAGGAATATGTATGCAGTGATGTCCACATGAATCTTATACATTCTTATATGACTCAATACAAAAATTCAATCTCACGAGAGAATACTGGAGCTTTGGAAGTTGAGTTTTTCATGAGAGTCGCTACGAACAAAAGCCAGTTATTAATCTCAAATGCGTTTCCGTTGAGCATCGGTAAGGCCAAATCCCACTCATTTCCGCTCCAGAACCCGCATCTGGCCTCTCTGTATACGTACACAGACTATATACAAAGCCTCTTGCTTTGGCTAGTTTAAGGTTACCACTATTGGCTGAGAGCAACTTCTTTCCTGACCTGACTGGCTGCATAGATTGATGACGGCCAGTCGAGACTGACCAAGTGTGGTGAGGCTGGTAAAAACAGTGAAGTTAGTGTAATAAATTGTTTTAGTCCTTGATTTATCGTTCTGGGAATTATTGTGCCGAGTCTCCAAGAATGCGAGTTCAAAGGCCCGGTTCACAGCTTCTGGAAGGACTCCAGGCACACACACGTTATCGTGCTTAACGGTACAGAGTTAATACCCCATATCATTTTAACGACGGAACATGTTACCCTATCAAATTGAAGAGTTAAAAGTCAAGATAGCCTATCCGGTGTGAAGGGGGATGGGGTGAAAAAAAAAAAAAATTAATGCTGATGAGTGGGGGGAGGAAGGAAGGTATGCGAGTTTGGAGAATCCCACTCTTGCTTCAAACTGGAATAAGGAATAAACTATTGCGGATAACAGAAGTCGGGGAGTTTAAACTTTAGAAGTGGGAGGCCCAAGTCTGTTCGTAGGCGGAGGACGCATTTCCTCCGCTGAATATTTAAGTTAGGATTTACAATCCAGAGCGCGCCATATGGCGATTCACTCTGGTTAAACCTGGGGGCACCTTCTGAATAATCCCTATTCTGTTTATTAGAAGTTTTTGTTTCATTACTTTACAAGAGACTGAGGTATGGTTTATGTTTCCCTATTTTGACTGAGGATGGGGCATTCAGCAACTAAAGATTAATAATACTATTCCACGATAACGGGCAATCCAGAGCTTCCATATGTCACTTAGACTTGCAGCGGACCTGAAAGCTGCTAGAGGAGACAGTGAGTGGAAACAAAAGGGATTCTGGTTGAACGCATTGATTGCTGAACATTTAAGGATAATTTGCATGCTATTTTACAGTAAACTGTCAATAATTTTACTGAAACTGTGCTTTGGTTTTTGTTGACTGCAAGCTGCGGAATATCTGTTAAAAGCGTTAGGATAGTCTACAGTAAGAAACATTTTTTTTTTAAAGTATACTTTTATTCTGTCACATTGAACCTCATGTTTTATGTAATTATTTTTTTAGAGTAATTCCTGCAATAGCAGAGTTGAAACTGGTCAAATTTAAATGGGCTAGGTTTGATTTTGCAACTATTTTAAAGGTTCAATCAATGAATAATTAGTTTAGATATCTACTCAGTTGTTATTGCAAATTATATTGAGTTTTATATTGCTCTGGAGTAGGCCCACTCATCTAGCTAGGTATAGGATACAGGAGGGGTGTTGCAGACCAGTGAAGTTCAGTTTAGGAGCACTATCACACTACAGGTGGTCATTGTGTTTAGGATAAGATCCTGGAAGCCCACCCTACCATACTGTTTTGCCCCATGTTGATCAGGAGATCAGCCAGATAGGTGACAACATACTTAAGCGTCAGGTTCTGGGGCCAGTTGTGCTGGGGAGTACGGGACCCCAGATCTTGTACTCTTCCAGTCGACCCAGGAGCAGAACTTGCCCACTATTACCCCTACATAGTGGGGCTTATCCTCCTTCTAATCGTGCTAAAACACAGAGCGAGGCTGGGTTAGGCGTCGGTGATGTAGATAAAGTGACTCGATTTTGCATTCATAATTTATTTATTTGAACAAAGACATTGTAGCCTGATTCCATGATGAATTGAAAAGGTTCTGGATGGCCTACTATCGATGGAGGACTTCATTATAACAGTGCATTTCTCTGCTTCCAAACAAGACAAAAGTCTACCCTGTATTGATCTGGAGATATTAAATATAACAGGTGAGTGCTTTAATACAAACTCAAACGTCAGCTAACTATTGTAACTATTATTATGCTGAATAGGCTAAATGTTTATATACAATATTCTAATTACAGTAACAGCTGTAATGTAACTATGTAGCTATCAGAGGTGGGTAGTAACGAAGGTTACATTTACTCCGTTACATTTACTTAGATAATTTTTGAAAAATTATACTTCTAGGGGTAGTTTTTAAATCACTATACTTTTCTTTACTTGCAGTAGATTTGTGAAGAAGAAACTGTACTCTTACTCCGCTACGCCATTAGGCTACAGAGCTCAATGCTACTTTTCTTTTTACCTCTTTGTTATTCTTACGTCATTTTTTGTTCCCCCTCGCCCCATTTTAATGTTTTATTTAAAAAAAAAAATGAGGGAAAGAGAAGAGAAAAAAAAAAAACTTCCCCAAGCTCTACCACGTACGTGACTGTTCACCAATCAAACGTGGTTATTGCAGTCTCGTCAGCTGGCAACAAAAATAGGGACGCTGATTCGTTAAATCAACGCGTTATCAATATCACTTCCCCATCAGTCAGGACCAAGATCTGACACGTCAATTACACTTGTGCTTTCCATAAACTGCCGCAATTAGCTTACTATTTCAGGTTTGCAATCCTGCAAGTAAGAAGCGATTGTGAGAGCAAATAAAAAAATATAAAAAACATAATTCAAACTGCTTAATGCGCATTGGCTCAAGAAGCAGAGAAATAGCCGATGTAATTCCCTCCCATTTCAAATCTATATATTTCATTAATATACCCATCAGGGAACGTTCTGGCGTTGTCGGTCTCTAAATGTTTAACTTTTATGGCGCATCTTCCCCGTCTCTCTCTCTCTCTCTCTCTCTCTCTCTCTCTCCCTCTCTCTCTCTCTCTCTCTCTCTCCGCTTTTGAGCTCGCCTGATCTTCTATAAAACGGTGATGCCGTTATCAATCGAGGGAGGCCTATTGATTGGTCAGTAGGCGGTGCTTTTACACCGGCCTGATCTCTGATCTCCAACATAACCTGCTCCTGACCAGGTTAGGCGTCCTGCATGAGTTACCCGCAGCGATTGAACCCGGTATCAAGTGATCCACCGCCGTTGGATAAAGAAAACCCTGAGTGAACCTGAAGTTACCTCGTTAACCCCAAATCTTGCTTCATGGTCCAGGCCTCTGGCCTCATAATGAAAGCATGGTTACCTTAGTAAAAGGGCCAAACAGCAGCTCTGTTACCTTGTTCTAGTTCTGCCTGCAGAGCCTGGTTAAAAAGTAGGTTTGGAAGAATTGTGTTACTTGTGCTTATTTATTTTTATGTATTATTTTTTATGTATTTTATTTTTAAGTCTAAATTTACCTGGATCATTTTATATGTAAAGCTATTTTGTAATTAATTAATTTTTATTTATTTTTATTGATTGGATGAACTATAATTTGCCTAAAGATGATTATTTTGTATTTTTGTCCGTCTGATTGAATGCTTATGTTAAAAAATAAATCAGACGTTACTCAACAGTTACTCAGTACTTGAGTAGTTTTTCATCGAATTACTTTTTACTCTTACTCAAGTAATTATTTGGATGGCTACTTTTTACTTTTACTTGAGTCATATTATTCTGGAAGTAACAGTACTTTTACTTCGAGTACAATTTTTGGCTACTCTACCCACCTCTGGTAGCTATACTCTTCTACTACATTACAGTTTTTTTCCAACTGCTTACACAAAAATCTTTTCATGTCACACAATTTTTGGAAACCTCTCACTCAAAGTGCAAAACTACACAGCAAATCTCCAAAACCATAAGCTATTTCTCAGCCTTTCACTCAGTTTTTCAATTGCATAAAACACTTTTTCAAAAACATTAAACAGCAATTCTCTACCTAAGACACAAAAATCTAACAAGAAGTGACTTGCTATCCATTTCTAAACACAACCAATCAAAATGCTACACTTATTTACCAGGGCACACACACACACTCCTCACATGTGCAAACACATTATGTCATAACTGAACACTAACCAATCCCATTGCTTTAGTATAGGCCTATACAGGGGCCCAAGGTCAGTTACCTGTTTGGAACAATGGATGCCAACAATAGACAGAGGAGGAAAAGAGGAGAAAAGAAAGGAGACAGGGGGATAACAACCGGGAGGAGGAGGAAGGAAGAGAAAGAGTAAGAAGGAGAGCCATTTCGTTGAGATCAGGGAGAGAGCCCATCTTGAGTAGCTTTACAGTGACGTCCATACTGCATGCAACTATCTAATGACTATTTCAGCATTACAAATCAATTCAGACTTTGTTGTGCACAAAGTGCATATTCTTTCTTACCCCCACACACAGCAGCACAAACACTCACAACACACACACACACACACACACACACACACATATTCTTTATTCTAAATGAATACCTTTGGTTTACATATGTTTATACTTTTTTTTTCTTGTTTCATGCTACTGTATACAACACTGGGCTACTCTTACAGGCGTAATGTTTTGCAGGCGTGTCTTTTTTGCCCAATACTTATAATATTTTCTGTTTTTACTGTAACATTACATTGTTTTTTTACAGTGCACTTTTCAACCACTTTCAGCAGACTACCTTTCTCTCTAGAACATTGTACATATAAGCCTATGAAAGACAAAAGGGCTTTAGATTTAGAACAACAGTGTGTACATGGGTATATCAAAAATTTACTATTATGAAAAAGTGTTTGCCATTTGATGCAAATGCTTCATTTTGAGATGTGTTTATGGTATTTTTGAATGCAGTGTTTCATTTTGGAAGGAGATGTGAGGTTTTGCATTTTGTTTTGTGTGCAGTTTGGGGAAATTGTTGTGTAGAGTTTTGAAAAAAGGAGACATAGTTTTTGAACGTGTGTAGCGTACAGTTGGAAAAACTGTAATTACTTTGGACGTAATGTGTTTCTTTGATTACATATTTTGCTTCTTGGCATAAGGGACAATGTAACTAATTTGGCAGTTTTGGGGATCATGCTTTTTCACAATAACTTAACTCTCAATTATGGTTGGTATTATGGTTTTTTTCTCATTTGTAATCACTACAATTACAGTTTTTACAACTGCTTACAGACAAAATCTTTACATGCGCTTGTTTTGAACCCCTCTCACTCCAAGAGCCAAACTACACACCAAATCTCCAAAATCTTAAGATAGCTATTTCTCAGCCTTTTCAATTTCAATTGCATAAAACAATTTTTCAAAACACTACACACAATTCTCTACCTAAGACACAAAGACGGAAGGTGACTTGCTTTTCCTTTTCCAAACACAACCAATCAAAATGCCACACTTATTCAGCAGGGCACACACTCCTCCACATGTGCAAACACATTATGTCATAACTGAACACTAACCAATCACTGCTTTAGTATAGGCCTATGCATAGGTCAAAGGTCAGATTACCTGTTTGGAACAATGGATGCCAGCAATAGACAGAGAGCAAGGGGAGGAGGAGGAGGAGGAGGAGGAGGAGGAGGAGGAGGAGGAGGGAGGAGGAAAGAAGAGGAAGAAAGAGAGACATCTCTGATGAGATCAGGGCCACACTTATTCATCATGTGATTAACCACGCATTGACCATGCAATACCATACAATCCCCCCCCCCCGCCCCGACACACAAGTACGCACAAACACACACAATACACACACACACACACACACACATATTCTTTATTCTAAAAATGATACCTTTGTTTTAGATATGTTTGAACTTTTGTTTTCTTGTTTCATGCTACTGTATACAACACTGAGCTACACTTACAAACGTAATGTTTTGCCCAATAAATATTTTCTATTTTATTGTAACATTACATTGTTTTTACAGTGCACTTTTCAACCCCCTCTCAGCAGATGACTTTTTCCCAGAACATTGTAAATGTAGATATCAGCCTATAAAAGAAAGAGCTTTAGATTTAGAACAACAGTGTGGACTGGTATATCAAAAATTTACTATTATGAAAAAAGTGTTTGCCATTTGATGCAAATGCTTCATTTTGAGATGTGTTTATGGTATTTTGAATGCACTGTTTCATTTTGAAGGAGATGTGAGGCATTTTGCATTTTGTGTGTTGCAGTTTTGGAATTGTTGTGTAGAGTTTGGAAAAAAGGGAGACGGTTTTGAAAATGTGTGTAAGCTGTTGGAAAAAACTGTAAGAACACTCCATACCAAATACAATTTTAGCAGTACGAAATGATCATGTACTATTTTGTTATTCACAAACCTACAGATGGAAGCTGATTGAACAGAGATCAACTAGCTACATTTAGGGATCATAAAGAGCAGGCAAAGCTACTGATAAACACATCACGATGGTATATACAGTATGAGACTATTTTGTGCGTTGTGTGTGTTTTTTTTTTTTTTTTTTGTGTGTGTGTGTGTGTGTGTGTGTGTGTGTGTGTGTGTGTGTGTGTGTGTGTGTGTGTGTGTGTGTGTGTGTGTGTGTGTGTAAAGGTGTGCAATGAGTAGCAATTTCTTCTCCCTGCATGTATGTGTATGGAGCAACAAAGACATTAAACTTTAAACATTAAACACTAAACCTTCATATTTACATTATTAGCCTATGCACTCGGTTTTGTATGTTTCAAGATGTAATAATGCACACCGTAGGCATGTTAAGTCTGACATTTATGAGCCTGTGTGTGAGTGTCGCCATGTGCTCACACACACACACACACACACACACACACACACACACACACACACACACACACACAAAAACACACACACACACAGTCGCTGAAGCTATCTGCTGGCTGTGGCGCCCATGCAGAGCTGCTGTGTGCATGCCTTCGACTCTGCTTGCATCCTGTTTATCTTCCAGGCGAGACCTGTTGCGGGCAGCTCACTAATTGCCATGGGACAGTGCCAAGCACTCCAGTGACAGATGTTTCAGCTGGATGGTGGCTAATGAAGATCAGCTGGAAAACATCCATTGGACTATCCTCTTGGGGGCTCCCATGATTCATTATGCCTGCATTTCTGCCAAGAGGCCACTGGATCCACATTATCAGCCAGCACAGATCCCAGTCAATGTGAAGGCTTTGCCATGCAATGAGCTAAGGGCTCTTTTTAAATGATTACTGTGTTATTGAGACATTTTGTATTCAGTGGAAGCAATGTTGTCTTTTAAATTAGCCCGGTCATTAGTTTTCCAGTTAATACCCTTTGGCAGTTTAGCATTTAATGACATTCATCCATTGCTGGAGGAAATACAATTGGTTTAATTACCGAACTGTCCAAGAAAACAATGTCTGTGACTAAAGTTGTAATCCATGATGTTTTTTAATTAGTATTATTAGGTTCTCCTTTACTGTGTATTGAAACACTTACAATGGAGTATGTATGACTGGACAGCCGGTCTCATTGCAGTTTGTGATATGGTTACGTTATTGAATCTATTGAGTGCGTGGACAGGACCGATAAATTTAACCAATTTTTAAAGCAATGTATTTCAATGGGAAGCATATTTCGTTGATCAAGAACGATGACTGTTGCGAGTAGTATTGATAAGGCGAAGATCCGCGTTAGGGAGGTTGGTCGGGGGGTGGATAGGTCAAACAACACAGGAACTTCAACCGGAGAACGGGGATCGGCGTCCAGCGTGTTGTTGCGTGTTGCACGGTTCCTTTTCTCATATTCTCTTCCTAACCACAACCGTCCCTCTGTTGTTGGCGTGTACCGTGGTACGGTTCCTTTCCCCGTTCTTCTTTTTTCCTATCCACAACCGTCCCGTTATTGTACCGTTCCCGTTGTTGTGTGCCCGCCCGAGGATCGCGTCCCGAGTGGCGGCCATCCTGTTGTTGTGGCGGCGTGTGGTGCCTCATTTTCCCGTTCCCCAGAGCAGGTTCGAAAATGCGGCCTGTACAGTTCAAAATTAGTTAGGTTGTTACCACGAAATAAGCGTAAAATCGTTGAAATTAATAAATCAAAATAACGTGCCTATTTCACGACCTGGCGTGAGACCGGGTTGGACTGGAGGAACTCTCCATTATCTGCCATTGACAAGATGTTGACCAGTTCTTTCATGTCAAACCTGTCTGACATTTCAAAAGCTCTCTAACGTAGTCATATTATATTTGTATCCACATTGCATATCATACCATCGGCTTAAGAGTAACTTTGATTTTTTCAAGCTGGACCATTTTGTGTCTAAGTGACTGATGAGAACAACAATCTTTGACATTGGTCCAGTATTAAGAGAGTCGCTGCAGTCGGCAGTGGAGAAACAAGCTACAATGTAAGTTAATAGGACAATTGTCCAGCTTGTATTTACCTTCACAGAAGTCCTCGTTTTGCCACTGACAGACTCAGATTAATATTCTAGGTGTCTGACAACATTATGGAAAGGATTTCTAAGGAGGTCGACCTTTCTGTTAGAGAGAAAGATCTTTTTTAAATAAAAACATCCGTGGAAATTGCATTCTCTAAACCAACCAGACTTCATGTAAATAAATAGTAATTTTAGCATTGTAAAATACACTTTATTCAAAGTCGACAGAAACAAAATAAAACTATGAAACACCGTTTTCGGTCATCTTTCCACTTTTCCATCCATCATAACTCTAGTTTTGGTTGAAATAAACACATAGTTTGCTGAGTTACATGTGAAAATATGTTGGCTCTATACACGCTAAAAGTATGTATTTTTTAAATGGAGTCTGGTGGGTTTAGGGCTGCTTGACTTCAGAGCTGTTTCTGGTTAAACAGAAAGGTCTTAAAGAGGTTTTAAAGGTCTATCTCTGTAGAGATCCTTTCCATAATGTTGTCAGACACTTAGAATATTAATCTGAGTCTGTCAGTGGCAAAAACGAGCCCTTTTAGTGGACCAAATTGATGCTGAACATTTGCCCCATAGGGTTACATTGCAGCCCGGTCTGTGGCTGCCGGTTACAGCGTTCATGCTCAATACTGGACCAATTTTAAAGATTGTTGTTCCTATCAGTCATTTAAACACAAAAACATAGGCAAATAGGTTGGAAAAAAACACCAAATGACCCTTTAATATCAACAACAATGAGGTGAAACACTTCATAAACACGTCATGCTTGCTGCATATTGAACATAAGTTATGTTCTGTAAAATGTGCGATATGTAACTATAAGCGGCTGAACACACAAATCATCACTTGGATAGTCTATTTTCTTTCGTGTTTCTACAATGTAACTTTAGGAGTAAACCATAACATGCTTCTTTTTTGCTTTATTCAGTGTTGCACATTTTCAGTGTAGGATATTAAATTTAATTTTAGAATGAAGCTTATCAAATCTAAACTCTTTCTAGGCTTTTATAAATAAAACAGAAATATTCAGTCTCCCATCTCGGGCATTCATAATCACCTCATTGAGAAATCTTGCTAAAACACATATTTATAACACATAGATTCATAGCCTTTTTTTTTCATTTCCCATTTCAAACCAGCTCATTAGTCCTCATTATTATCACCCGTGGTTAGCGAGGTGACGAAGCAGCCATACAGACGGCACTCAAACCGGACAGCTTCAATAACTGTCAAAGCTCCACGAGCGGACCATATATGCTAATCACCCCAGAGAATACAGCCAATTGATTCTAATTGGTTTGCTTCCAATGGCGGAGAGGCGGACAAGGGGTTACTCTCAAGGTTCGGCTGAATAGAGCCAGGTCTAATCCAGCACACAATGAGGCATATGGGACTTTGTCTTTTGCAAATCTGTGGACAGAATAAGGACTAAAGCCAGAGGTTCTCTTCTCTAAAGGGGCTAAGGCTGAATGACTGGGAGTGGCCTGGGAGCCAGAACGCATAATTGGTGCACTGCCTTCCTGCCGGTGTGTAAAACATGAATTAATGAATTCTGGTTTGGTTAAAAAAAGAGTAGACTATCAGACAGATGTGGATAGATGGATGGATACATTAGATGTTAAGGTAAAAAAATGTAGTTCAAATCCAAATGATCTTAAAACAGTTGCTACTGTATATGTAACCTATATTTCTAATGGTTTATAATATTATAAAGCATACATACTCCACCAATATTGCTTTAAAATATCAACACTTGCCATTTAGACTGAGTTCACACTGACAATAGCACTGTGTCCAGACACAAGGGGCTGCATTAGTCTGAGCATGTTTGAGTCAGCATTGAATAACGTTTGCCTTTTTTGTAATGATGGCTATTTATTGGTTTATTTAACAAGGACAGTGCACATTAATAAACATAGCCAAAAGGCTAGTAATTCTAAAAAAGAATAAATCATGCTTTTAAGGTAAACTTAGAAATTAGCACAATGCTACTGTACACATGACATGCTACAAGGTAAATCTAAAATGAATAAGGAGGCTTGTGTATTTAGCTATGCTAGCTAGCATCATGGCTCTAGATATGGCATTGTTGGTCTGTCAGTTGGTCCACCGCTTTGGTCCAGACTGAAATACCTCTACAACTATTCAACAGATTAAAAAGGAATTTTGTACAGACATTCATGGTCCCCAGAGGAGGAGTCCTAACTTTGGCGACGTTTCCTCTACCACCACCATGACATTCACGTTTGTAGTTTTGAATGAAATGTCATATATTGCATAGATGTCCATGAAATTGGGTACCAAAATGTATGCCTCCCTTTGAGAGGAATTGTAATGACTTTGGCCACATTGAAAGGATAATGGGTTTATGGTGCATTGCTAACGTCGGTCTGAACAAAACCTTACTCTTCCACTCTCTGCCATTGCCAGAAACCCTGAACGCTTTAGTTTCTGCTATTTACTCTGGCAGAGCAGTACCTTCATTCCGTTTGTACCATTATGCAGTCCAGCATTTTTCTCTCACACCGTGAAATGCCAAATCTGAGGTCAAGAGTCAAGAATGTCTGTATTTCTCAAATCAATCAGACGGTACCAGTGACGAGTGTAAAGTGTTACATAAGAAGAAATATAAAATGCAGGACATGGCACCTTTAAATATTCATACAGCTCCTTCAGGCCGTGTCCATACAGATGCTATCCTACCAGCTCCACACCAAACTAAATAATCACCTCATTCATGCTGATTCCAAAAGAGAGAGAAGCCAAGCCGACCTCTCCCAGTTTGTCCATTGTCGAGGGGCTATTAGTGCTCTGGTTTCCTGGTCACATTTGAAGGGACGGTATTGGTTTTCACTGGAAGCCTGGCCTCTGTGGTGCAGGTGCCCCACAGATTCAGTTTCAAGCCCTTTATGCAAAGCACTTGCCATCTGCTTGATCTGACTTTGCAGGCAGGTCTGATGGTTGTGAAAGAAATCTTATGTTTAACTTACATTTGTGTGTGTGTGTGTGTGTGTGTGTTATTGACAGCAAGAAAAAAAAAAAAAAAAAAAAAAAAAAAAAAAAAAAAAAAAAAAAAAGAAAAAAAAAAAAAAAAAAAAAAAAAGAGAGAAAGAGAGAGAGAGAAAAAAAAAAAAAAAAAAAAAAGAGAAGAAACAGTAAGCAGAGGAAAAATCAGGAAATGTGATCTTCACTGCAGGAGACCATTCCTGTGTAAAAAATCATCTTATAGTTGCATCGTTTTGTTTAACTATTTGGACCCAAAAATGTACATACATTGCTCTGAACAGTATCATTGCACACCCTTCCTTTCACCTATTTCAAAATATCCCCCATACTGTATGACAAAAAAACTCTGCACTCTGACAGTTTTCCAGTCAGAAGACAGAACAAGCTTTGGAGGAAGATCAGGAAGACAGTTCTTTTAGGGCGAGGAATTTAAAGCATCCAGCGATGTGTACAGCGTCAAGCAGAGCGCCTGGGGGGCCGAGATGGATGCCAATCTCCCTGCTGTTTTGTCACACTGTTCCTCCTGTCAGCAGACAAAGCTGCCACAAATACAGCTTGTGTATGGAGACTGACACTTCTCGCTGTGGGACTTGGGTAAACACAACACGCACCTGTATGATTGACGCCGAGACGCTCTTGCCTGGTTGCCTCTGCGAACCACAAGAATGTGGCAGGAGTGAGCACTGTACAGACACCTACACTGTCTTGGGAAGACGTCTGACTCAAAGAATGTTTCACAGGGGATCATCATCTTCTTCATGTGCTGCAGAGACGACGGCAATAATGATGATCAGCTCATGACGAGCCGATCATTGCGTCTCAGCCAATGGTTGTTGGTGTCCCACGTGGGTGTAAACGCAAACAAACACCAGCTACAGTAAACTACAGGAATCCCACAAAATCCCTCGTTACCAACATGGCCTGGATTGTACAAGCTGAATATATTCTGCATGTTTCTACAACACATTCTCACTCCCAGCGAGTAAAAAAGCGTCGCTTGGTCAGGTGCCTTTGGCGTTTGTTATTGACGCAAAAAGTCTGCTATAGCATATTTAAGCGCTCTTGGTCGGTACTCTTGCTGTCACTTTTGGGTTGGGTCGTACGCAACTCACATGCAGCACAAGAACGGGACAGTTTTAGGAAAAAGATGGTGGGTGGGGTTACAAAATGTACGTTACAGTGATTCCCGGGACAAGAACGTGACACGGACCCCGGTCTCCTGGGTGAAAGTCCTGTGTTGTTTGACCCATCCACCCCCCCTCAACCTGCCTCCTTATGCAGATTTTTGGTCTTTTATACTACTCTGTAATGTTGTGTCTCTTCATACTACGTCATCTTACAGCGCCGCGGTCGAGCTGCTGCTCTGCCCGGTGTGTTCCATACAGACGCTGAAGGTGATTTTTGCATCAGTATCTGACACTGAGAGACACTGACCAAGCGTCAGTATTTGATGAGTTTGAAGTGAGAATGGGTTAGTTTCTACCAGATCAGCTGACAATAAATGTGTAATTATGACATCCTGGGCCTGAATATGGCCTGGGACATATTGTTATTATGTAACAACTGCTTCCTACAATGGAGGAGCATTACTCTGTAAAATTGTTATTGATACGTTTACTCAGACAGAATTCAAATTAACCAGGATTAACCCATCATTGACTCCTTAAAGAACTGCCGCTGCCAAATGTCACCCATAAAATTCAGTTGCAGGTAAACTTCTAAAGTTTCAAGTCGAGGCAGGTTGTTTTAAAGTTGTAACACAGCCTTAAAAAAGATTTAGATTCAGCATTTTAGGGATGTATTTTGACAATGGGGTTTGTCTGCCCATGCTAAAACAACAGTCAGGCCATTGTGGTTAAGATGTGTCTAATTTAGCAAAGTTCCTATAGTGATAATTAAACCTTTATTTAAAGGGGTGATAGAATGATTATATAGGGTATTTCACACTGTTCCTTATGGTCTCCTAATGGGGTATGTAACATTGGTTGGGCTGAAAATGGCCTGGTTGATATTTTATTGGCCCTTATGCATCCCTGTTTTTTGGCCCTATTTGTAACAAGAGCTTTTCTTCCAAATATGGTATGGTCATGAATATTTAGATGAGTTGCGCGCTGATTGGTTGAGCGACTTGCCATATGCACACATTAGGGACGCGCGCTGATTGGTTGAGCGAATTGCCATACGCACACATTAGAGACGCGCGCTGATTGGTTGAGCGAATCCCCCATACACACACATTAGAGAAGCAACAGAATCTCATATTCCAGACACTGCAATGTTTCATTACCAAATTCACTTCTGAGACTTTTTTAAGCGAGAAATCAACTATATAAATCTCAAATATGGGCCATTTTACAAAAATTGATGGCTAATTGCAAATTTGGTAAGACATGTCGGATTTTATGAGCTCCACACAGTCTGACGAGAAAGCGGCAGCCTGCTGGGCTCCATACCCAGGACAAACCTTTGTGGATACTGCACTACGGGGCTCCGCGGCCAGCTGCCGGCATAACTATAATATATTTACGGTTTGAATTTCGTCACGCCACTTATATAACATCATTCCCCAATGTCTTATAAAGCTAACCGTTGTGTCCGATTTGATTTTAAGGCATTTTTATGAACGCCGGGTCTTTGGCAGAACCGAGCAGCTGCTTGCTATATGTCCCATTCATTACAATGGGGAAATACCGCAGCTAGCTAGCTACACTTTCGCCATAACTAAATTATATTTACAGTTTGAATTTCATCACACCACTTATATAACATCATTCCCCAATGTCTTATAAAGCTAACCGTTGTGTCCGATTTGATTTTAAGGCATTTTTATGAACGCAAGGCGTCTTTGTAGGACGAGCAGCTGCTTGCTATATGTCCCATTCATTACAATGGGGAAATATCGCAGCTTGCTCACTTTCGCATAACTAAAGTATATTTACAGTTTGAATTTCGTCACGGCATGAATATTATAGGTTCCTCAAGGTCTTACAAAGCTTAGCTAACACTTTTCCGATTTCGATTTCAATTGAATGTATTTTTGTGAATGTCAGAGTTAGGAGGAGGCTAGCTAGCTCTCATTGATGGACTCCATCTCTCCGCGGCTCTATCAATGAGACTCGCGGACAAGAGGCGTTTATTTCCCCGATTGTTTGTTTAAATAACTCAACACACATACCCATTAGAAGATTAACTGGAACCTGTGGGCTGCGGTAAGAGATTGCGGGCGTAACAAGCTCGCTGACCGCGCTCTCAGTCACTCACCGGCCGGCTGGTAGCAGGAAGAGGGGAGGGAGAACAGCGAGCTGCAGGCCCTGGAGCTCTGTCAGGCCAGCGGCGTGTGGTAGTCAGTCACCCAGAAAAGGTGAGTTTCGGTGTTATTGAGCACCGGGCCGCCAGCCGAGCTCAATCTAGCTCACAGCAGGCGGGGGTCTGTGGACGGAGGACAGGCAGGGTGGCGATGTAGCAACCGGGGCAGCCCGGGCACGAAAACTATCCGACACACAGTCGGACAACATTTGCAATTAGCCATCCATTTTCGTAAAGTGGCCCATATTTGAGCTTTATATGGTTGATTTCTCGCATAAAAAAGTTTCAGAAGTGAACTTTGTAATGGAATAGCAGAGATCTGCGTGACCTAGATTCAGAAAACTACCTGATCTCAGGTCAGTTGTGTAGCCTATGTAAATGTTGGGGCGTGACCGTTCTTTTAATACACCCACGGCTGTGACAAAGGTTCCGGATTTTGAGATGCTTACGCAAGCAACTAGCTTTGTTGAGATTCGCCCGTTTTCAGCGGCAGTTTCAAAAAATGAGATTTTCATAGTAAAGGGGTGTCAGTGGGATTTTGAGCTTCTATGTATGTCCTATTTACCCACCGAACTGTCGTTATTCAACTATGACAGGGTAAAATCGGTTTTGCATTCTATCACCCCTTTAAGGAGACATGAGATGAAGAGGTACATGTGGGAAGTAATCAGAATGTAACCTACAGGGACAGAAAGAAAGACACTCGCGAAAATGGAAGCTCCCAAAGTGAGCCAAAGTAAAATGTAGGAAAATAGAAAATGAGGTGGGGATAATAATAATAATAATAGGAAGAAGAAGAAGAAGAAGAAGAAGAAGAAGAAGAAGAAGAAGAAGAAGAAGAAGAAGAAGAATACCTATACATAGAGCACTGCGCTCCCAGAATGCAGAGTTACTTGTGGTTCCTAGAGTCTCTAAAAGTAGAATGGGAGCCAGAGCCTTCAGCTACCAGGCTCCTCTCCTGTGGAACCAGCTCCCAGTCTGGGTTCGGCAGGCAGACACCATGACCACATTTAAGAGTAAATTTAAAACTCTCCTCTTTGATAAAGCTTATAGTTAGGGAGTGAGGAGTTGCAGCGTTCGCCTAGACCGGCGGAGGAGGGTGTATTACTACAGACACGGCACCCCTTCTCTTCTCTGCTTCTCTTCATAGTCGTCAGATTCATCTAGCAACCCTTATAGAACTGGCTCAGGTTTGCCTTGCACCAGCTCTTAATTATGCTGTTATAGTTTTAGACTGCCGGGGAACTTCCTTCCTTTGACACACTGAGCTTCTCTCTCCTCTCTCTTTCCATCTGTGTGCATCCATGTTCCAGAAATGCTTGTTACTAACCTAGCTCTGGGGAGCTTATTCCCCGGAATCCTTATGTTTTTTTCGCCCAGCAGTTTTCCTTGGATTAGGGTGGCACCTAAATCATGGTTGCAGCTGTCGCCATGGCCCTGCTCCGCGCCCTGCTATGCTCTGTTACACCCTGCTGAGCGTAGCACCCTGCAGTGCCCTGCTACGTCCTGCTATGCCTTGCTACACCCTGTAACGCCGTGCAGTGCCCTAATATACCACACTACAACTACTATTTCTAGTCATAGTTCCATTATCTTTATTGTGACTATTATTGCCACTGTTCATCACACACCCAATGGGCACCGTCAGACACTGCCTACCAAGAGCCTGGGTCTGTCCCAGGTTTCTTCCTTCTTCTTGAGAGGGAGTTTTTCCTCACCACTGTCGCACTAAATGCTTTCTCTTGGGGGAATTACTAGAATTGTTGGGTCTTTGTAAATCATAGAGTGTGGTCTAGACCTACTCTATCTGTAAAGTGTCTTCAGATAACTCTTGTTATGATTTGATAAATACAATTGAATTGAATCTACATTGCCATTTGAGTCTTTCTTAGCTTTTTAGATTTAGTAATCAAATGTGATATCAGCCACCAAGAAGCATAAATAAGGCGCAAATCAGTGAAACTCTCTCTATTTATTTTGAAACTGCAGGTTTAGCATACACAGTACTCAGCTTTTTTGAAAGTTTTCAGTTTTTTATTTCATTTACTATGTGTCAGCTTGTGTGCAGAAAGCTAATGTTAGACTCAGACTAACATGCATGAGGGCCTGGTGGGTGCAGACAGTTTGCAGTTGTGTGCCACATTTCAGTGCATGTTGCAGAGTCAGAGAGGGAGCGTGAAGCTGCTACTTCACCACGCTACCACGCTACATAGCAACCATGTGTTTTTCAGTTTGCGTCTTTCTGGAGATGACACAAACTGTCGAACATATGTGCGAAAGGTGCGCACATCGATAGATTTTAAACGTCGCAGGCAACCGTGAAAAACAAAAGTAGCGTGGGAAACGGCAGCGCAAACACACATGGTCATTGCATTTTCAGTCTGAGGGAAGCATTTTGTCAACTTTGGAATGTTGATGCAAAAAGAAATGTCAGCGCTGATTGTTTCGACTGTTGGACGAAAACATCAAGATTAAGGCCAGTGTGAGAGACGTAAATCAGACATGTTTGGCCTGTCAGGTGTGAGTTTGTGTTTAGGTGCATAGTTTGTGGGTGCCTGTCCTGCACAGGTACAGTGTGTGTTTTGCCAGTGTCTGCTCATCTCTCGTTGTGTTGATCCTGAGGATCCACAGTAGAAAAAGTCTCAAAGTAAACAGAGACTGTAGCCCAAGGTTCAGGTAGGGTTCCAGTGTGGCGTCCAACAAAAACAGAGACAGAATTTACTCCAGTTACACCTGGGAACACTTCACTGTGAACCACAGGCTACTCATAATGACTTTGTCTCAACAGCTTACTGTGAGCCAAAAGTTTGTCTGGCTCACAAACCTGATAACCTCACAGTGTCGACCAGATGATGTATGTACAGCAACAACACCAAGACACCATCTAGCAGTTCATAGAATTCTAACAGTGTTGTTGTAATGGAACGACATAGCCATAACCAGTAAATAAAAAAGGTCAGTGGTGTCCGTCAGCCAATCAGAGAAAATGTACAGCGAGTGACCAGGTCAGGGTTTCTGCAGGTTTTACCAAGTCAAATTTAAGACCTTCTTAAGACAGGGGTGGCCTCTAGCTCACCCAGTAAGAGCGTTCGCCTCGTGTTGGCTGAGTCCTGCAACACTTTGTTGCATGTCGTCCCCCATCTCTCTCCCCCTTTCATGTCTATCCACTTTCAAATAAAGGGAAAAGCCCCAAAAATTAATCTTAAAAAAAAGACCTTCTTAAGACCTTTTTTTAGACCTTTATAAATGGAATTTAACGAAATGCAGAGTCACAAACATACTTGCAAAGTAAATAAATGTATTCATAGTAAACAGAGACTGTAGCCCAAGGTTCAGGTAGGGTTCCAGTGTTGCGTCCAACAAAAACAGAGACAGAATTTATTCCAGTCACACCTGGGAACACTGCACTGTGAACATGGAGTAATAATAATCTGTACATATACAGCAAATTATATTTGGATGAATGAAAGAAAGAACTACAACATGTAGCATTACATGGACGTATGGAAATTAAGAACTGTTTAAAATTATTTAAGACCTAGAACCCAACACTTCAGCGAATGTAAAGCTATACTGTGTAGTTTATTTTGCCCCCATGAGGAATTCTAAGTAATGACAACAAACTGTTGGCGCGTCCGCATGATACAAGTCTTCAGTGACCGCGCAGCACACCCACCCCCCCTCCACGCAGTTGCTAGAAGCCAAGGAGGACACGGAGGATTAAAAAAAACATGATGGAGTCTTCAGAAGAGGTCATTATCTTCACTGGAGTTTCTGCGTGGTAAAGTCACCGGACGCCCCAATCTTCTGAACATAGTCCTACTGAGAAATCCAGAGAGAGTTGTGTGGAGCTGATAGTCTTAATTAGCTTTGTAGCAACTCATTTGGCGATGGCTTGGATGTAACGGACGCTCATTAATATCAAAAAGTTACAAACTAAAGCTTTAAGACTTTTTTAAGCCTTCAATTTTTATTTTGAAATTTTAGACTTTTTGAGACCCCTCAGGTACCTAAAAATTCCTAGCCTATCAGGGCCGCCTATTGTTTTGATCATGGGTACAATGTAGTTCCATCCCACAGTGCACAACTTTTTCCAAAAGAAGCAACGGTTTAGTCTTTTTCAAGTCAAGTTTATTGCTATGGCCATTTCTCAGTGGGCTTTACAAGTTTAGGACAGCAACAGTTCCTCATATAGCCTAAACAGAATAACTTTAAAAAAGGAGGTGCAAAAGAAAATAAAGTGTCTCAATCTGATGCACGAAAACTCCCCTCATCTGACTCTTACAGCCACATGCAACAACCAAAATAAGCTATGAAGAATGGAAGAGATTGGAGAGCTTCTTGGAACTTATATTAGTGATAAAAAGGCAGCGCTCTGGTAGGGGGCATGGACAAATCCAATAGACATCAAGGAAGAAGCCAAGGCAGGTCTTTTACGAAAAATATATATAAAATGCCTTTAATGCATGCGGCACATTTTAAATAGAATAAGAAACAAAAAAAAACAACAACTTCAACACGTTTCAGCATTCAAAATAAGCTCCTGGTGTACAGGAGGTGGACAGTTTTAATGTGAACAACCATCACAACATTTTCCCCAGTATAATATTTTGGCATAATCAATTAGCATGAAGGACTGCAGACATGTCAACATTTATTTTGGTACTTCACCCCAGGCGTATCAGTATCATTTCAGTGTTTAAAGTGTGAGCTGGTTCTGCTCGCAGTGTGTCCCAGGGCAGTTTTCTACACGCTGAAGCTAGTTGAGGATGTTACCATGGTGGTGTGCACATCAAAGTGTGGGCCATGTGTTGAACGGGTAAATTATCCTCTGATCCCCTGTGGACAGCTGGGTAGAAGTGATCCGGCCAACCAATGCGGCCAGTTAGCGCTTAATATTCCAAACTGCTGATCCATCACATGGCAGTTTTCTAAACTGGCCAACTGAAAACACGGAGCTGCTAACTACTGCTTTGGATACTGTGGGGAGTTGTGAGAAGCTATTATGGGATTTACCACAGCATCATTTGAACTTAGGAAAGTGCTCGAGGAAGCAGTTGTGAAAGAGTTCAAAACTTGCAGATGTCTTCAGTTTCAGTTGTATTTCAGCTCCCTGATATTATCATGAGCAACACATTTTAGGAAGCTGCTGTCATTAACACAGAGCCATTTATTACCAGAGAGAAACAGGACAGAATAATACAAACTGGAACGCAAGGAACCAGGGAAGAAAGGATGCAAGTTGTACGGGAAAAGCAGTAGCCTGCCTGCCTGCCTTTTTTGTGTGTCAAAGTTGTCTAAAATTGTATTTGCTTTAATAATATTATAGTTATAAGCTAGCTGTAACCAAAATAAAACTGTTTTGGCAGTAGCTGAGTCTTTAGGGAGTTGGGTTGGGAACTGGAGGGTTGCTAGTTCAAGTCCCCATATGGACCAAAGTATGGTGGTGGACTGGTGAGCATGTGTGTGTAATTCAGGCCTGTGTGTAATAACAAAGGAGTGAATACATTGTAATTGATAAAGTATAATTTATGAATTATTATTATTAAGTATGACCTCATGCATAGTCCACTGTGTTGACACACCAGCTCTTTACTCTTTACTACTGTAGCATGAAACATGAGCATTTATGTTTCAACAAGCTAACATAGATACAAATGTTTCTGTGTTCACTTCTTTTTGAGCTGCTGGCAATTGTTTTGAATATTATTTCCATCACAAAGTAGATGAAAAATGTAAATGATTCTGCAGCTCCAATATCAATATGTGAAATTCACAGACAGAAACTAATTTTAAAACACTAATTGAGGTGTGTTTAATTTTAATTTTTTTTTGCACGACCTTTTATAGTTTTTTCCAACTGCTTACACACAAAATCTTTTCATGTCACATGATTTTTGAAACCTCTCACTCAAAGTGCAAAACTACACAGCAAATCTCCAAAACCATAAGCTGTTTCTCAGCCTTTCACTCAGTTTTCAATTGCATAAAACACTTTTTTCAAAACATTAAACACAATTCTCTACCTAAGACACAGAAATCTAACAAGAAGTGACTTGCTACCAATCATTGCTTTAGTATAGGCCTATACAGAGGCCAAAGGTCAGATTACCTGTTTGGAACAATGGATGCCAACAATAGACAGAGAGCAAGAGGAGGAGGAGGGAGAGACAGGGGATAACAACGAGGAGGAGGAGGAGGAGGGAAGAAGAGTAAGAAGGAGAGCCATTTCTGATGAGATCAGGGAGAGAAGCCCATCTTGAGTAGCTTTACAGTGGCGTCCATACTGCATGCAACTATCTAATGACTATTTCAGCATTACAAATCAATCAGACTTTGTTGTGCACAAAGTGCATACAATTCTGTCCCCCCACCCACACACAAGCATGCACAAACACTCACAACACTCACAACACACACACACACACACACACACACACACACACACACACACACACACACACACACACACACACACACACACACACACACATATTCTTTATTCTAAAAATGATACCTTTGTCTTACATATGTTTATACTTTTTTTTTCTTGTGTCATGCTACTGTATACAACACTGGGCTACTCTTACAGACGTAATGTTTTGCCCAATACATATTTTCTGTTTTACTGTAACATTACATTGTTTTTTACAGTGCACTTTTCAACCACTTTCAGCAGACTACTTTCTCTCTAGAACATTGTAGATATAAGCCTATGAAAGACAAAAGAGCTTTAGATTTAGAACAACAGTGTGTACATGGTATATCCAAAAAATTTAGTATTATGAAAAAAGTGTTTGCCATTTGATGCAAATGCTTCATTTTGAGATGTGTTTATGGTATTTTGAATGCAGTGTTTCATTTTGAAGGAGATGTGAGGCATTTTGCATTTTGTGTGTGCAGTTTTGGGAATTGTGTGTAGAGTTTTGAAAAAAGGAGACATAGTTTTGAAAACGTGTGTAAGCAGTTGGAAAAAACTGTAACAAAAATCCCCTGACAGGTTTCTGTGCATAATGAGATTTGTGGATCATATATTAAAAGAAACACACACACAAAAATAGGTTGGGTTTGTTGGGAGACATGTAGATGTCTGTATAACATCTGTTAACAAATAAGTCCATCACTAGTTACAAATCTGCAATGTTTCTTTTTGTCACCTCAGAAGAAAGCTGTTGTTCATCCAGTAATGCAACAAGTACCAGCATCCTCACAGCAACAGAAAGCAACATGGTCTCCCATTTGAACCACTTTTACATTTACAGCTTTTAAAGTGTAAAAAGACTTCCAACAATGAGCTGTCAGCAGAACAGATGCAGTTCATCATTGCTCAGCTGTTGACTACCTGCTATTGGCCCACTTGACCTTCCACTCTCTTCCTCCCCACTCACCCATACATCCTCTGCAAACTCCACCTCATCGGTCTCCGCAGCGGAAAGCGCGCTGACCTAATATGGGGGCCCTGAGTTTACAGTACGAGTCAAATGGCGTTTCCAAGTTAATCCATCCTCAACAAATGACTAACAAATACCGCCGCGGAGGCCGCAGGCCGCCCAGCCCGGGTCATCCCAGCTATTGTACTGTGACAAAGAGAAGATTGTTAATTGTTTCTTCATGAGATTAATCCCCTACTTGTGCAGTTATGAAAAAAACTGAGGGAAAGCATAAACAGCTGGAAAAACATTCCACCCAACACTCCTGCCGGCCAGAGGGGTTTGGATTAACAAACCGTTTCATGAAGATGGATGGAGCTGGATGCACAGCTTGAGGGCTTCGTCATTCTCCAAGTGCCCAAAGTTTACAGCACTACACTCACTGTCTCATCTCCTGTCAAGTGGACATATGGAGCTCACTGTGACAGCATGCATTACTGTTATTAATCCTTGATGTGGTCGCTACACTACAACTGTGAGGAGACAACAAATGTCAACAGCAGAAATACCTTCTTTTTTAATGACAGGTGTTTCTAGCTGAAGATCTGACTGAGTCTGAGTATGTCTGAGTTAACTGAAAATATAAATGACAAAACCAGCATTACACTTCTATTGGTGATAACTTTTTGTCTGTTGCTGATGAGGGGCTTGCAGAATAAGAGTCCCATTCCTTTCCGTCGTATTATCTTGGCTGGTATAACACCTGCAAAGAAATCGGTGGCAACGCGATGGAAGCATCCAGACTCACCACAAAGTATACCACAATGGTATTTGTTTTTTATGGACATTGAATAGGGTATGTGTGTGTGTGTGGGGGGGGAGTGTGCAAATGTGTAAATGTATATTTTATTTTATTCTTTATTTATGTTTTGGATAGTGTTGTATGTTGTCTGCACCTTTTTATATTTTAGCATATCCTTTTTCGTTTTGTATATATATATATATATATATATATATATATATATATATATAATAATATATAAATTCGATCACATAAAAAAAAGTGGATCCACAGAGATAAGAGTTCCGGTGGAGATTCTTGACATTCTGAATTTGAAATGTCACTGTATTTTTTGCAAGTTAAAAACATACAAATTAATTAACGCTGCTTTGCTTTTTAAGAATTGTGAGAATTTTGCTTTCATCAGTGACTAACAGGAAATGAGGGGAGAGAGAGATGGGGAACATGCAGCAAAGAGTGAGTCATTGTGTTGGTCAGTGCCACCAGGGAGCCCCAAGGCTCAACATTTTAAACATCAACCAAAAGATACCTTTTTAAAAGGCTTGGTCTGGTTTTAACCTGGATTTCCCCATGTATCCAAAGAATAGTCATGTCTTCTGCTGTACAAACACACTGATCCCCATAGTTACCGTAAATGAGGTTCCTTGCAAAGTTTGAAAAATCTGAAAAAATGAAGGCAAAAGTTCAAATTAACTGTTGAGTATGAGCTTGTCCCACCAAGTAGTGGCAACCTAAATTAACAGAACATAATGAACAGTGTTTTCACTGAAGATGTTACATTTAAAATCCTCACCTTGGTTTTTCTATTATCGATTATTAAATCATTATTATCAAATTATTTGAATGAGAATTATTTAAAATACACATATAACACAAATGCTGTGTGGTTATAGGTTGCTGAACAGTGTTATGTAGTAGCCTTCTGAGTTGTAGCACTGCCACTGACAGCCCTGTTATAGCTGCAGCCCATAAGGATGATATTTAACCCGATTCGTGTCACTGAGCCGGGAGAATCGAGTGCCATACGTCAATGAACCGACTCACTCCTGTTTTTTACCTCATTAGCGCCTCCACTGGAGTGGTGGTAGAATCAATCAGGAAATGGGCTACCTCGAGCAGCACGATTCATTGGACCGAAAGAGTTGTTAAGAGAATAGAAACCATGCACCCGGCTACTGCCGAGAGTCTGCACTGCCGAGAGTCGAGACCGAATGTAACCGTTAACAACGCTCGAGTATATAAGCAAACGGTTTGTCTAACGGTTCTCGGCAAGTTTGAGTTATTAACCAAGCCTTGTTTCTGATGCATCTTAGGTGATTGTGTTCGGAAATTCACACATTATTGATTGGGAAGTGCATCACATACAAATACACATGTTATCTTAGTTATGTTAAGTTAAATGTTAGAGAAGTGAATGTTACAGGCTGTCACGAGCAGACCGGGCGGGCACCCGGCTACTGCCGAGACCGGGAGTAGCCGGATGCCGCAGCCGCAGGCACGTGAACCGTTGACCGAATCTATAGACTCGGTTCGCCAACCAACAACCGTCCGGTTGAACCGACTCGCGTAAAAGAGCCGGTTGTCACATCACTAGATGATATATGAAGCTCAGTGTAAATTCTTTCAGGAAGACTTCTATGCTTCACATCTCTCTCTCTCTCTCTCTCTCTCTCTCTCTCTCCCAACCTAATCAGCTGCATTGTCATCAGCTGAATGTGGGCGTTTACTCTTTCAGTGAAACCAACCAGATTTGACACAATCTCTTTGAGCTATCGCGTTGTTGCATTCAAACTTCAAATCTGTTCTACTCCCCCCCCCCCATTCACCTCCAGTTCTCATCATTCCCAGCAGCCAGGGTTCCTCCATCAGAAGCCCTGCTCCACATCATACATTAGACTCATCAACATCCATCCATCCATCTTCGTCCGCTTATCCGGTGTTGGGTCGTGGGGGGAGCAGCTCCAGCATGGGACCCCAAGCTTCCCTTTCTCATCAACATATTGCCATGAAGTCTAATCGCAAAGACTCTAAACTCTAACTCTAAATATCAACCTTTTACGCACCATGTTCATTAAACTTATTTCCCTCTTAGAGGTCCAATATATAATATATTTACTGTAATAAATCCAAAAATGACCCCAATGCGTCATCGGATATTAAGGAAACATCCTAAGTTGAAATATTATCGACAACAATGCTAATGCCAGTATTTTCTCCTTTTGAAATTTCCGTTCCGTGTCTGAATGTGTGTTTGTGTTTGCGTGGGGGGAAAAAAAAAAAAAAAAAAAAAAAGAGAAAAAAAAAATTTAATCCACCAAAAAAAAAAACGGTGTTTTTAAAAAAAAAGAAGAAAAAAAAAAAAAAACAAAAAAATTTTTTTTTTTTTTTTTATTGGGAGAGGGGATCCGCCAAAAAAACAAAAAGGATTTCTTTTTTTCTCTTTAAAAATAAAAATTAAAACCAAAGGAAAAATTAACACTCCAAAAGGGGCGGCATTTTATGTCATTTCAACATTTGTGTACTCACATTGAATTATATAGCTAGAGTACCCGAGTTGGTTACTCGCGAAAACAATTGAGACACAGCCAGTAGACAGTTTTAAATAAACCAATAGACAATAGACAGTAAAGTGATCTCAACTGGTCCTGGCTAATGCTGCCATGCTAACCCTGCTAACTGCTAACGCTATTGGAGGACCAGGCAAGCGGGCCGCGGCTGTTTACAACGTGTAGCTTGTTCGGCGGCCATAGCCGACAACGGTGAGTTATTTGAAGCCAAGAGAGGGGGCTGTAAATCAGGAAGACAGGACCGTGAGTTTGCAGTGTGTTTAGCGATTGTTGCCATAATTCTAAGCCAATAAAGTGTGTTCAGTCGGGTGAAGAGGACAGCGAGGTTGTTGTGTTTTTAGTGGTTCCTCCTTAATTCTCTGCCGAAAAAGTGTGTCTGTCAGTTGGGTACAGACCTCCGCGTGAGCATGGGCTTTTATGACTGTTAATATAGCCAGCATCTAACGTTAGCTACTCCGCTGTGCGCTGTGCTTGTTGTGGATGCTGCGGTCTCAGCCTGGCAACCAACGTGAACTTCGTGTCTGGGGAGGAGGGGGCGGGGGAGACGACTCTCTCCACTAACCCTAATATGTACTGCAGTAACTATTTTAAACACTAGCTGTCAGTATTACATATTACACCTTTTAATAAAGTCTCTCCTGATTGAAATACTGTATGTCTACACTTTGGATAAAAGTGTCCATGAGTGGCATTACCTGCATGTGTGTTGAAAATGTGTTGGGTTTGAGAACTACTGTTGCAGCCTTCACAGAACTCAACTGTTATCGTTCGGCTGGCACACCATCGGCTGATCAAAATGACTGCATATCCAAGTGCACTCCTTAAGCATGCTGCAGTGTTTTTCAGCCTGTGACAAGCAGCATCTTGGAGCAGCCATGTGCGCCAGCTAATGGAACCAAGACAAAACATTTTGTACGGCTGATAGCGTCTGTTTGCACAAGCCGACCTAAATGGGTGTCAAGAGACCAGAGGAGAACAGGACATGCTTGAGACAGAGTGTAAATGGAAAAGAAGTGCTGGTGTCTGAAGCTGAAAGCTGTCCCTAAAAGCATCTAATGCAAACCATATGAAGAGGATGATAAAAGGCTGTATTCATACCTCAAAACGTTTAGCTTAAGCTAATGCACAGTGGCTGCCAGATAATGCAACGCGGATTATTTGGATTACGTGTGAGAAATGGTGAAAGGTCAAAGAGGAAAACAGTGCGAGTGAGGGGAACCACCAGGGTTATTCATAAGTTTAGAAAGTGTAGACACACATATTCAGCACATGACCAAGAAGTTGCTGTTTGAACTCAATCCTTTCTTCACCAGTTCGGGGTGGGAAATTGATAGTTTTAATTTTGTGTGTGTTACTAAACCCATAGTATTTTTTCTTTCCACAGGTAGCGTAGCGATAATGTGTCAGGATGCTACACAATAGATGCTTGTTCTGAATACATTTTTCGCTCCAGCTGTTGCTTTTATGTTTCTTTACTTCAATCCCTCCCTACAAATGTACATCAATACTGGTTCACTATTGAACTAGTTTCTCTGTGACTGACAGTTGGGTTACTCATCAACATGATCACCAACTTAGTTGCAAAGCAATTAAATTGGTTCCCTATTAGTCAAATCCCTCCCTTCCTCCAATAGATCACATAGACCTCTCAGAAAAAGAACTGTATTGCAGAAATAGGGGGGAAGTCAAGGACCAGTGTTGTAGTGGTAAGAGCAGTCTCCCATTGCCAGACCTTCCGCCACAGTGCTGCAGAGGAAGGTCTGGCTAGTCGACACAGCATTCCGGAATGGGAGAAAAACGTGCTCTGGTTTATTGGCATTTCTTTAAACCAATCACAATCGTCTTGGGCTGTGCTAAGCACCAGAAGGAGCAACGGCGCCTCTGCAAAATAGCCTCGGAAAGGAACGTGTTTTGGTGGAACGTGTACGTTCAAAAGCAGTTTTAGTCGTGCAACAGAAAACTCAGATTGGACAGATAGTCTAGCTCAGCCCGGTCTCATGGCAGTTTGTGATATGGTCACGTTATTGAATCTATTGAGTCGTGGACAGGACATGTAAATGTCGTTTTTTTCGTGTGGCAATTACGAATTTTAAAGCAATGTATTTCAATGGGAAGCATATTTCTTGATCACAGTACGGTGACGGTAGTATTGATAAGGCGAAAGTCTGCGCAGGGAGGTTGGTCGGGGGGGTGGATGGGTCAAACAACACAGGACTTTCACCCCGGAGACCGGGGATTGCGTCCCGCGTGTTGCAGTTCCTTTCCTCGTTATTCTCTTCCTAACCACAACCGTCCCGCTGTTTTCGGCGTGTCCCACGTGGTACGGTTCCTTTCCCCCATTCTTCTTTTCCTAACCACAACCGTCCCATTGTTGTGGCGTTTCATTTCCCCGTTGTTGTGTGCCCCTGCGCCCAGGGATCGCGTCCCGCGAGTGGCGGCCCGTCCCATTGTTGTGGCCGGCGTGTGGTGTTTTGTTTCCCCGTTTTTGTGTCCCCCAGAGCAGGTTCGAAAAATCGTGGCCTGTACACGTTCAAAATTCATGGCGTGTACACGAAATAAACATCAAAATCTGACCTGACAAATTAATAAATCAAAATAACGTGACTATTTCCCGACCTGGCGTGAGACCGGGTTGTCTAGCTAGCTAGCTAGAAGTGGAATGTCGTGGATATAGACTAGGGTAAGACTAACAAGTGAGGATACTAATAAAATATGTTTCAAAACAGAGAACATAATTTCATAAATAAATGGCCACTGATCTGAGAAGAGGATCTGTTTTGCAAATTTCTAAAAAACATTTCTGAAAATCAATTTGATCAAAGCATTTGCTTGAAATGTTGATATGCAAGAAAACCAAAAATGAGCAACATCTCCTTGTAATATTTGCCTGCAGTGGATATTTATACCACCCACATTGAGCAGCTCCCCAGCAGCTGCCCTTCTGACTCTCAGTGACCCCTATTTGTCAGGTCACACACCATCTGGGCCAGTAGTGGCCATCGGGTAGAGGCAGAGCTGCTCACCACTCCATCAATGACATCAGCCTCTGATAGGCTGCATGTGTCCTGCTTCGTGATTTCCACTTTTCAGATCATTTTGTTGTGTGCATACTGTGTGTGCAGAGACTTATTTGTACCACACATTCCAATGCATGTGTGTGCGATTGCCGTCCTGTGTGGGTGGTTTTCTGTCACCCAGCCCTGACCTGCATTTGTCAAACGCTGAGACATCCACAGCGAAGGCAACTGAGGGTTAGGTCATCAACAAGTTAGATCTGACATGGATCAGATTGTCAGAACAAAATTGAAAATGCTGAAAAATACAGCAATTGGATGAGTGCTCTCCTCTGTTCTCTAAGGCTAAATTAAGATGAGCTACAATCACTGCTGTTCCCAGCCTGTGAGAGATCCCAGGTGGCACTTAAATTAACCTTATGCTGTCAGGAGCGTCCGCTAATTACATGTCTTTAGCCTGGGTGGACCTGCAATGGACACTGAGGTTAGGCCTGCCATTTCTCATAGCCTGTGGCAAGACTTAACCACCTAAGTTAAAAGTCTGGCATCTTACAACATAGCACTGTCTGCAAGCCAAGATCTGATTGATGGTTTGATTTTCCTGTCAATGCACGTACAGAGGCTTTGTTTTATCATCACAAATCTCTGCTGAAAACCATTTACTCTTCCAGTGGTAAACATGTTGAAAACTTACAAGACACATTCATCCACTGCTCCATGGCCAGGTTTTTTAGCCCAGCTTATGGTTTATGTTTACATTTATGTACACTGTGTAATCAGAATTAAGGATTTCTATGGCTATACAGTCATTTTCTTGAAGCACATATTTATCCAGTGTGCTTTATTCCTCTCTCTCTCTCTCTCTCTCTCTCTCTCTCTCTCTCTCTCTCTCTCTCACACATACTTCTCATTCTCACACTGAGAGCTCATAACTTCATTCTTGGTCGCGCTCCAAGGGACTCATCGTTGGCTTGACCGGGACCTCATGTATTCAGTTAAACCAATCAAAGCTCCATTCATTCCATCAGCTAATAGTGCCCAATTCATTTCCAGCCAATAATAGGGAATCTGTTGTAGTCTTAATGGAAACTAATGTTTTTTTCCCCCCGTTAAGCAAGTTTTGCTAAAAAAGCTCACAGTGCGAAAAGAATCTGAGGTAATGCTCCAATAAAAAAGTCACAGCCTGTTTACTTTGGATGTTTAAAGAACACAGATATTGCACTCTGTAAATTAGCCATGCTGCTTTCTAAATTAACAGGCTGCAACTGTTCTCCCCGCCGTCCGTCTCATGGCTCCCATCGCTGCTCTGACATTTATTGGGAGAGAGAGGAAGGAGCTGATATATAGAATTTTCTTCTTTTTTTTAACCTTGGAACAACCTCTATATGCAGTCTGTAGGTCCTGCTAATTGCTGTACAAGAGCATACTTGTCTCAAATTAACCAGATAATCACATACTTTCAGTTTCAGTATGTGTATAAATCAGTGAGTTCCACCATAACCTCATAACAGATGTAACAATTAGTTTGACATTACTCATATCTGCTTTTTTTCGCTGGGAGTTAGATGATAAGATGGATAGCACTCTCATGTCTGAATGCTCAATATGAGCAACCGGTTAGCTTAGCATAAAGGCTGTAAACAGCTAGCCTGGCTCTATCCAAAGGTGAAATAAATCCACCAATCACAATGTCTAAAGTTCACTAGATTATATTTACAACTATTTATTTAATTCTGTTTTTGGCACTTTTGGGGTATGGATGAAGTGTAAATCAACGTGTGGTTTGATAGGGGGTTATGTGCCTGTTTCTTGGCCAGCTGGTTCCTGGAATCTTGTTCTTGTGAATCAGGGGTATTTCTAAGTTTGCTCAGTGGAGTTCAGCTCAAATCACATTTCAAAGTTCTCAGCACAACCAATCAATCTCCATCTGCTGATGAAGACCATGACATGTGGTTGAAAGCTCCAGAAAAAAGCTAATAAGTGGCCTCTAAATTTAGATTATTGTTAATTAACTATTCCTAAGGTCAATAATGACCTTTGACACTTATTTAAAAGCAGGGTTTCCCCCTAAAAAGTTGTTTAGCCTGGTGGCAAGTGTATTTCTTTTGACGAGGGCTTGGCTGGGGCCAGTCCCAGACTGATGGCAGCGTTAATGTAGAGCCCAATAGCTTTTGTGATAACAGAATCATGGATGGAATTGCGGAATTGAGAATTTAAAATAGATATAAGACAGACTCCATAGAGCCCTACATCAAGTCAGTGCTAAAAGCTAACTTGAGATTTGTAAATATGACTGCATCTAAGTTTCCAATTGAGCCACCCTACTGTAACTGTAGTTAAAAAAACAAAATACAGAAATAAATAATTCCCGGTGACTCAGGCCTGGTGGGGGGCAATTTAGGCCCGGTGGGCCACCAGGCTTGCAATACACCGGGGGAAACCCTGAATAGTATAGTAAATCAATATCTTTATCAATCCGACTATATTTATAGCTCTCAATAATATGTATGTGGAGAATATATCAGTATACATATTAACTCACAAGACCCTCTTTTCTGACCTCGTGCCCCTGCCAGTCCGCCCATTCAAAAATATTCTAGGTATGCCCCAGGGGACTTCCCTTCACAATGTGCCAAACAATGGCTGAAGGCTGTTTATATCAATGTAAACTATGGCTTCTGAGGCGTTACAGCTTGATTCTCTGTCCATGTTTCAGCTCAGGTTTAATAACCTAGTTATGGCTCAATCCTTTCTTTTCATTTTGACTGTGTCTGCATCTTGGACAAAAATTCATACATATACATACCACTGTAAGAATGTAAGGTCTCCAACCTGCTGCAAGTTGAGCAAAACAATATCACTTTCCACAGCACAGAGAGCCCTAGGGGGGGGATAGAGACAGGTTTATGGGTCAAAGCTCAGAGAAGGAGACTTGGTATGATGCCAAGGTCTACACAGTTAAAGAAGGTCTCAATTTTCTATAAACGCCGCAATCAACAGACAAGTATAATAAATGTACAGGAATATGTCTAGATGGTGCTGTTGGCTGAGAGACATATGGACAGATGTTATGGCAGACCTATAATATATGGTTACTAGACCTCACACATACAGAAGGCTACACATGATCCATGCTATTCACACAGTGTCCATTCATTCAGTATAACTGCATTCTGAGAATTAATTTACTGTACTTTAGAATAGTTAGTTGTAAAAAAAATATGAGCTCTGTCTTCCCCCTGTCCGTGGCATTAATCCATCATTTCTGGAAAACTGATGCTTTGTGATCCATTCTCTCACCGGCACGAACGCATATAGACACCAAAGACATACTCACCTTGACTCTTGGACACCATTGAGCTGAAACCAGACCCCCACTCACTGAAGGCTCTCACGGACACAACATGTAATCAATATGGAGCAGCTATCACGCACACCAGGAAATGGACCCACAATTGCTCTACTCAGGAAAGTAGAGTTCAATGATTTTATTAGAGCACTAATAAAACTACAGGCAACAGTATTCAATCTGAACAACAAGCAGTAGTCAAAAATCCAAGGGAATCAGGAACTCAAGAACACAAGAAATGGGGAAAAACCAAGGTGGTACCTCCTATGGGAAGATTCTGATGCTAACAAGCCATCACCCCCCTTTAGCATTCCATTGACTGCCATTCATTCATCAGTCACTTTGACAGCGAATAACTTTACATCTGAAGCGTTTAAAGACTCTCTTTGTCCATTGTTTATTTCTAAAGAAACATAACAATGTATAAAAGGTTCCATTACCTTGTATTTTATGTTATGGCCCCGTAGCAGACGTTTTTATAAAAATAACTATTATGTCATAACCACGCGACTTTCTGTCACACAGTAGATCAATTACCGTATAGTACAGGAGAAGCTTGCAGGCAGTCAGGGGGACATGGAGGCATACAGTCAAGGGAGAAGCCCACAGAGAGTCCATGAAAGCAACAGAGCTAAATATTTCAGGAACGTTTTGCCCCTGCTACTACACTCATGGACAGCTCCTACTCACGTTCTCCGTCTTTGCAAGATTCAGAATGATTGGGATTTCTCTCGGCACAGCTACCAGAAGACTTCACACTTTCAGACAGGTTGCTCACGTCACATCTACGTCTTCAAGCTCAGTTGGAGGCTGCTCAGTAACGCTCAGCCAGCACCGGGAAAGAGACTTCTGATATCCTTCACTGGTCTCTGTCGAAGTCTACGGCGTCGCTGTGTCCATTTATTTTACTGTCTATTGGAAAAACGCTCAAAGGCTGCACACAAGGAAAACAGACAATCTCTCACAGGAGTAAGGGGAAGACTGAACTTACATACACAAGACAGGGGGACAATGAGACGCAGGTGCAACACATAGGGGTGGGGACAGGTAATCACACAGGCGGGAAGGAGGACAAACAGATCTGAAATGAGATGAGAAGGTAAGTTTTAAATAAAACAGGAAATGGAAAACTAAACAGAAAACACGAAACAAACTAAAAACTAAAACTTGACACAGGGACGAGACATGACAGCAACATGGAAACCAATTTGAATGCAAAATGAGCTGAATGCAGCGAATATATTTCACACATTCTATATTAAATAACTGTGGGTCTACATGTTTATTTTAACATGCATCATGTGGAATGAAACTTGCAATGAGTTTAATATCACCCAAACATTTGAAGGCCCAGTAATCGGGCTCATGTAATCGCCCCGGTCAGTTACATGAATAGCATTGTTCACCAGTCTCATATTGAACCTTAAATTATGATGACAGAGCATTATTCTTCACAACAGTAATGATTTTGTCAGAGAAAGGGTTCATCTTGGACCTTTTCTAGGCCTATGAACTCAAAACAAGAGATAAGAATGAACATTTAAAAAGGATAACTTGTCTTAAATAAACACTAAGCATAAACACAATAGACAAAGGAACAATACAACAATACTGTTGGCTTATATAAGAGTCAAAGAGTGAGACAAAAAGACCTTTTTTTTTCGAAGAAAAAGGTAAAATAAATAAATGTATTCAACACAACTGAAATAAGAAAAAAAACACTCCTTAAAGTTATTACCAACCAAAACATGCACGCACACACACACACACACACACACACACACACACACACAGGCACACACACACACACACACACACACAAAAAAACACTTTTTGGGTATCCCAAACATTCAGTACATCTGTAAAACAATTCTCATAGTGTTCCCTGTTGTGCAGACCCTCTACATACACAATACATTATACACTAAGGTCATTCACAAAAACTCGGCCCTAAGGCATGTACAGACCAGCCCTCAAACAATAACACCGGTTCCTCCAGCCCACCCTGCAATTTATTACATATTGTGAGCTGTCAACATGGAAAGTTGCCTTGTTCAGATTTAATATGCAGAAGAAAGGAGGACAGAAAAAGAGGTAAAGAAGGACAAAACACAACATTTTTCTTAAATCAAGTGGCGAAAAGCCAGACTTTATCTTGCTTGGTGAAAATAACCAATACCTGCAGACACATGTTCACCTGTCATTAACTCAGGGAGGGAAAGCTGTCTAATTAGACCCCTGTCTAAAAAGTCTAAGGGGGCTTTCACACCTGCCTCATTTAGTCCGGTTGAATCGCACTACAGTTCTTTTTCCCCCTTGGTGCGGTTCGTTTGGGCATTAATGCGGCAATCGGACTTGGATGCGCACCAAAAGCGGACCAAACAAGGTGGTCTCACTACGCTTTCAAACCAACTCTGGAGCGGTTTGTTTGTGGTGAGAATGTGATCCGACCTCGAACCGCACCAACTATGTGTACTCCGCAAGTCTGAGCTAAATGTCTCCTGTAGTCAGGCGTGTTTTGCATTCTGCGATGCAGCAGATCATGCAAACTCTAGTAGCTTGTAATGTTTCCCTCCCAGAAATAGACAGCGGTCAAGCTCACATTTCCCTGGTCAAACCAGCCACCACTAAATTTGGAGACAGAGCAGAATGAAGTCTCGGTGACTAGAGCAGACAATGTCTGATTATTTAAATGAAATGAGCTGGTCTGACCATGGAGTCGTCCAGAATACAGGACCTTCTTCCTGTATTTACTTTCTTGCTCCCGCCCCAGAAACATCTGACCAATAAGAGGATTGAACGTTTTTGCGTGGTTTGTTGTGACGCAAGTTTACAAACCCATCAGCTGATTTGGACCAGAGCAAACAAACGCCCTCATTGCCCATGGTCCTAGCCATATAGCTTCAGTCTAAAATAGCTTTAACCCTTGTGTGGTGTTCATATTTTTGTTACACAGCCGATGTTCCCCGGACCCACCACATTATTAGGCTTTAAATCAATACAGCCATAACAATTTATGTAAAAATACTTAATAGATGTTTACTTTAGCTCAATTACCAATGATATATACATCATTTATGGTTCATATTTGCCATTAACCCCTGTGAGATCACATTTATAATCATAATATAATTTTAGTTTTTTTAAAAACAAGGAAATTCAATTATAAAAAAGGTAAAAGAAAATAGAAACAAGATTTTTTATCATTATTGGTGGTTATTTCTTAGAACTTAATCAGAACAGGTGAAAGTGCTTGAAATGTAACAATGTTGTAACTTTGTGTGGTAATAGCAGGTGCAGAAAGACAACATAGTTTCATAGCAGCTACATTTAAATACACTGGGGTCCAGTAGACCCAAACACCTCATATGTAATAGTTATGTGTAGGGGTGCAGTCATTGAAAAGAAGTTATTTTTTATGTTCTTCACAGAAAATGAGCCAAGGCCAGTGAGTTTGAGTTAGAAGAAATAATAAATAGCATAATTTTTCTTTTAGCAAACATTGAAAATGGGTCCCACAGACCTGAACACCACACAAGGGTTAATATTGCCTAGGTGACTCATTACAATCATTTATTTTCAGAAAAAGAAAAAAATACTCGTTTAGAGCAAAGAGTGATCCTGTGGGGATGCTGGGACAAATGCTTGAAAACTAGGATGTCTGGTTTGGGTTAAACCCCCAATATTTCAGCTTAGTTTAAAAGTCATTATGTCTTCATGTGTCTTGGGGTTTATAGGATTGGAGGTGTGTTGGAATCCCAAGGGAATGTGTCTCTATTAAAAAAGGTAGTTTAGTTTAAGTTAAAACCACTTGACAAATCATTTCTGGCTCACCATGGCATTTTTATGTTGCAGGTAGCGCTACAAAAAATGGAAGAAAGCAGGAAGTGGAAGCAACCGGGCCGATGAGAGGCCGATGAGAGGGCGATGATGGACGAAGATTGATGGGTGGGACGGGTCCTGATCCCAGAGGAAAGTCCAGCCTCAGTAATCACGATTAGCCCATCCAACACTCAATCACACCACTCGATGGCTCCCAAATGGCAGAAAAATGCTGTGCAACACACACAGCAGCCATGCATCCAGGGAAAAAATTAAGGCCGCTTTCAGAGAAAGGAATGTGCTTCGGCTAGGTTCTTTGGTTATTTATTTTGGTCCGAGAGAGAGAGAGAGAGAGAGAGAGAGAGAGAGAGAGAGAGAGAGAGCACTTCTGTTTTCTTCTGGATGGTTCCGGGAAGGGTTTGCTGCTGACTTTGTGTGTTGACACCATGATATGTGTGCTGGAAACGAAGCCACTGTCAGCACTGCGCTCTTGTCTTCCCGGCAGCGGTCACTGATGATTATTACAGACACGTCTGCAGAAAAAGTCCATGTTCTGCGTCGGATATTTATGATTTAAGAAACAGTAGTGACACATTTTGAAATGGCTCTTTTTGAGTGCTGAAGTGGTCGAAACCTCTAAAGTCTGAGAGTCATTTGTGGTTCGGGTTTTGAAAGTATTCATTATCAGTTCATAACCATTTATTCGTCCATGTTCTGTGGCTGAAAGAACATCTGCACAGTTACCAACTTTTTTTTGTAAAACTTTAAGTCCACCTCTGTAACCGAACAAAATACATATTGTAGAATAAATAAAACATCCACTTATTCACTTATCCTGGGAGTGACTCAGCCAAACTGTGTGTGAGGTGAAAGTGGAAAAGGAAACCAATAACTTGATGCACTTCCCTCTCACGGAAAACTGAACCATGTGTTCAAAGAGTTTCATTCACTCACTCGGCCGCTGATTGCCAACAAAATGTCAAAGGTAGCTGAAAAATGCAGACGCTTGCATAAGGAACTCCCAACTGTTCCACTTTCCCAGGTAAAATGTTATAGCTATATATTTACCAGGACATTTTGATATTTACATTTTAGACACTATAGTTGACAACCTCATCCGGAGTGATTTACAATGAGTGCTGCCACAAGGCAATAGGAGCGCAAGAGCATAAAAACATGCCTTTACAGTTTCTCTCCCATCTCAACAAAGTTACTGTACAGGTTGTACAGAGAGGTCAGTATATTCTTCAATAATATGTGTTGGCATGATTAATGTTGCTATGAAATCCAAACCTTTAAATTGCAGACCTGAGTATTTGAGTCAGACTTATTCTGGGATCACATTACATGACAGTTTTGTCTTTTGAGATGGTCACTTTTTTCTACACGCTTTTTTTCCCCACTACCCCCAGTATATAGACCACTTACACACACCTATTACCACTAGTTTCACAATTATTATTTTTTCAAATTCATGGTCAATAAACCTCATTTATATGAACTTTTTCAGTTAAAAAGCAGAACTCGTGAATTATGTTGACTAATAGTTAAGATCAGAAGAAGAGTTTTGTCAAAGTTTAGTCAGGATACTGTTTTAAAACCGTTTAAACCGTTTCTCTCAAATGCTATAAAATGAAAGAAAACCAATCCCATCCTTCATTGTACTTGTGAAAGGTGTGGGACCAACCATGTTATTTTTGGGCAGTTTGGTTGAAAGAAAACCCAAATTTCTGATATAGAAACTTTGAAAAGGACAACAGGAGGGTTAATAGGTGGTGAAGGTGGGCTCTTCCCTCCCCATTGCAGGTGTGATCAATTTCATATTATTGCAATGAACAATTCTCCTGACCCATGAGTGATTCTAAAATGGTTACAAGTTCACTGAAATAAAATAGTCTACTTAATTCTAGTCTACTAAGCAAATAAAAGTAATGCCAAAGCAGGAAATATTCCCCTGTCATTGGAAACAATCATGTATAACAGTGAAATGCCAGCAGAAGAAAATATTTGTATAGCCATCTATTCTGGATAAACCACTTAATTTCCATGAAATGTTATTGCAGGATTTTCACTGTGATTCAGCGTCCCAGTCAGTTGCCAAAGCTGCGGCGGTACAAATATTTAAGTTGTCAGACAATTATTATGTTAGGGGTAAAGGAGTGACAGGAGTGGGAGTTGGACCATTTTAGCCTGACTTACAACCAGGCAGAGAGAGAGAGAGAGGGAAGGAGAGTGAAAGAGAAAAAAAGAGAATGATGTGCCAGAAACTGAAAGACTCTGATTTATACTCTCTTGTGGTCACTCCTTTACAGTAGAAACAGCCAAAACTGTCCCGCATATTGCCCCAGTGACTGCAAACCTTTCCTCCCTGCCTGATGAAAAACTCAAACGTTGTATCTAAAACGCACCGCCTCTTTCAGAAACTTTTTTTTAAAACTGTACCCAGCAGAGCTCGGATATGCTTCCAACTTGCCATAATGCAATCTGCCAATAATCAAATGCACACAGGAACAATGTGTGTACATTTTCCCTCAGAGTCCAGCAATCCAGTTACCACCTTTACACTGCGAGAGGCAATTTCCTGTGTGGCTCAGCTGATGAGGTTGCAGAGTAGAAACGGGCCAGTAATTGAATCTCTGTGCTCTTGTTAAAAGTGCAGCTGTCGATGGCAAAGCTCGGTGGAAGTGGAGTGTGAATTCTTGTGTCATGGTGCAAGCGGGGAACTCTGGCCACATATGCCAGCCATCAGCACCGGGCTCTACAGTGTGTTTCAGTAAAGAGTCTGTAGAGAGCCTTCTCACGCACATTTCTGGACAAATGCAAGCATGCTATGACATAAATGCATTGTGTGCAAAGTTTCATCCATTACATGTATGTATTTGTTTGTCTACCTGTGGTGGAAAGCAGCTAATGCTATACTTTGAGTAAAAAAATTTTCCTCTGAAATGTAGGAGCACATTTATTTTCCAGCTGATGCATGGTGTTATGTAAATATTAAGACTTTATGTTTTGAGTAAGTTATGCCAAAGCATGTAAATAGTTCAAATTACCTACATATCAACCAGCCAAACATTATCATGCGTATGACATATTTTTTTTAACTATAATAATCCAATTTAAAAGTTTAAATGCATGGATTTGATTCTTAGCCTGTTAGAATGTATAACATTTGCTAATTAGCACTAAACACAACAGTACATATGACACTAATGGGAATGTTTTTGGGTTGTGCAGGTATTAAACAAAGGTATTTGACAAATTAAATGTTTCACCCAATGATAATGCTAGATGAAAAGGTTAAGGTCCTGAGGGGAACATAACTGTCTTACCAAATCTAATCACAGTTGATGAGACATTTACTCAAAACCACTAATGTCAGCATCATGGTGGCAAAAAAGTCAGGGGATAACACAAATCATTAGGGTCCTCTGGGGAGCATGACATCTGTACAAAATGTGTATCCCAACTGACAATGGGCGAGAGGTTGGGTACACCCTTTACAAGTTGCCAGTGTTGTTTTCCCACTCTTTAAATTGAAACGGCTTATAAATTGCTTTAAATCTCTCCTTTAACGATCCTTTCCTATGTTATGTCAAGGCACCAAGATCCTGGTATAAATAAGTAAGTAAGTAAGTTACACTTTATTTATGTAGCACTGTACCTTGAGATGCATGTAATAAAGAAACAAATGCTCACAAGATGTCTCCTCATTGTGACTTTACAGCTTCCAGACTTCCAAGCTGTAGCTGCTGACTCTGCCAGGATGCTGACTTGGATTCTTCCAATCCCTGGTAGCAGTTGAGCAACAAAACTCAAAGGTCCACACTGTGAAAATGACATCAGTCAATCGCAGCCCCGGTGCAGTAAAGAACTGTCAAATCTCCAACTCTCAAGGTACTGTGTAGAGGCACATATGCAGTTCAGCACATAAATTACACCCCCAAAGAGTTGGAAATGTCCAAAAAGGAAAAAAGTGAGGAGCTGCAGACAAGTGAAACATGCACAGTAGAGCCATGAGAGCATGTTGAGGTGCTGGGAGTTTATTTGCCAATTGCAAATAAATTCATATTGAAGTTGCCATTATCGTTAGAACAGGGTGCGATTTTCCTGAAGGGATGCATGCAGACCCGTCGCCAGACCTCAGTCTTAAGGGGGGCATATGAAATACATGGGAGGTCACAATTATTATTAGCGTACAGTACGTATATTTATAATAATCATATACTCTTATTATACTATTCACACGTAATCATCACGTTAAACATAACCAACAGCAATATGACCAGGTAGCCTATATAGCCTACAACACATTACATAGAAGCAATGTTATGAATATCCATAAAACACTTGACTATACAACATATTAGATGTAACACCAGAAGCATCTCTCAAACATTGCATTTTAAAGCAGTCAACAGAAGGATATGCATTGCTATGCATGTGCCATGAGACACACACGCACGCACGCACGCACACACACACACACACACACACACACACACACACACACACACACGACTTTGAACCTACCGGTACTTTGAGTGGAGGCAGCATGTCCTCTCTTCAGTCCCTCCTGTCATTTGAAGCTGCATGCTTATTTAAGCCCTTGTCTGTAAATCTTAATGAAGAAGGTCGCGTCCAATGATACAGATGTGAGTCCTTTTCCACCGAGTAGCCTACGCAAGCCAGTCCCTGTTTAAATACCAGCTAGAGGAAAATGATTTTTTTTTTTAACCAAACATTTTGACTGGATATTTCCTCAACACAACCTGTTTGGGTTTGTCCGTCACACCCCCTGATTCAACAGTTAGTTGTGGCCCAAATGCTGCCCCAGTCGCAGTTGCACTTGACCTGCAGGTCCTGCCAGGCCCAGGGTCGGGCTCCACGGAGCTACTAGCATCAGGCTCAGACTGTCGTCCAGGGGCTCCTTCTCCAACGAACATCAGGAGGCGTCGGTGTCGTATCCAGTTTGGCAGAGGAGAATGTTGGTGGGCTTTTCAACCACTTACGGATATCCATGACGAACTGAAGCGAGTAAGCCGGCGAAAACTCATCCAGCTTTCAAAAATGTGCGGGAACTGTTGAGCGGCTACACTGACGTAGGCTACGTCACGTCGTAGCCATCTTTCTTTTTAGTAAGGCCGTGATAGGCTGTTGCAGTGTAGATTCCCATCAATCAAACAAAAATCACACCATTGTTTATTTATATTTTTAATGTTTTAATGATAAAGAATGCAACATTAATGCAACACAAAATTAGCAACTATGATAATATAAAATTAAAGTAATTTTTTTAAGAGGTCTGTGCCTCAAGTGGGGCGGCACAAGCATTTTTGGGGGCGGGCCCGGCCCCCTATGGCCCGCCCATAGCGACAGGTGTGGATGCAGGGATTTCTGGTCTACATATCCCTGCCTCTGCTGAATTATTTTTAATACAAAAATTCTACAGGTGCCGCCAGATGACAGTCCTTTCAGGGGCCATTGTAGTGGAGTTTAGCCAGAAAAAGTGAGCAATGACAGTTACGTTCAGGCACCAAAACGACTCATTAAGCTTAGGAAAAAGATCATGTTTCCTTGGTGAAAGTATTTTATTTTCACCGTGAAGTGAACTCTGCTCCCCGGCTCGAAAGCTCTGTTTTATGTTGACACCACGTTGTGCTATTTCATTTTAAGATTATTTTCCATTGGATTTTGAAGTTTATAAATAAATGTCTTGGTATGGCTGGCCGAGTGGCTCTATATTCATGGTATTGAGCCACCCTGCGTTAGAACATACTGCTTTAAAGGTCCCATGACATGGTGCTCTTTGGATGCTTTTATATAGACCTTAGTGGTCCCCTAATACTGTATCTGAAGTCTCTTTTATATAGACCTTAGTGGTCCCCTAATACTGTATCTGAAGTCTCTTTTATATAGACCTTAGTGGTCCCCTAATACTGTATCTGAAGTCTCTTTCCCAAAATTCAGCTTTGGTGCAGAACTACAGCCACTAGAGCCAGTCCCACAATGAGCTTTCCTTAGGATGTGCCATTTCTGTGTCTGAAGCTATTGAGGAGGAGAGAGGGGGGGCAAGGTGGATGGTGGGGGTGTGGCCTTGACCAACTGCCACTTTTCTCATTTGAAAGCCATGATGTCTCTCTCTCATGGGTGGGCCAAATTCTCTGGGTGGGTAAAGCAGAGAAAGGGGAGGTAACCTTGCTGGTTATGACCTCATAACAAGCAGATTCCAAAACGGCTCATCTGAGCTTTCATTTTCTCAAAGGCAGAGCAGGATACCCAGGGCTCGGTTTACACCTATCACCATTTCTAGCCACTGTGGGACCATAGGCAGGCTGGGGGAACTCATATTAATGTTAAAAAACCTCATAAAGTGAAATTTTCATGCCATGGGACCTTTAATACATTTATTTTCACGTTTCTGGATATGTCTACATTAAACCGATAGTTCGGATTCTTTCAAGTGTGGTTGTATGAGGTACTTAAAGGGATATTTCACTGTTGGAAAGATGAATATATCTTTAAATTGGGTCACTTATGTAGTAGAAATGTGAACATTCTTTTGAAATTGGTGGCTTCTAGGCCGAGAAAAGCCAGAAAATGTGTTTTTGGCTCATGTGGATGAAAGACACCAAATCCCAGAATGCACTTGCTTCGCTGCTTTAGAGTCCACTCCCATGCCACGCCTACCGTTTACAGACAGACAGACAGTTAGACGGTCAACTCAACTCAAGTGTGTTTTATTGTCATTTCAACAATATACATGTGGGAAACCAGCTGATATGTGCATGCGGTCATGTGACCGGTTGCCAATCAGGAAGTGATAAAAAGCTCACCAGGTGTAGTCATTAGTCCCCTTGCCTCTCATTGAGCGCACTGTGTTTGTGTGGATTCTCCTGATTCTCCAGGTATGAAAATGTTTGGCTGCGGTAATTTGGGGAGCAGGTACAGCTTAAGGTTGATTTCTGATTTTGGTCCCACTAGGTTGATAGCCAGGAACAAGTTCCCGTCCTTCACGGAATGAACTGGGGCAGATTGACGGTAATGCCTATCAGCCGTTTTAGCCATATGTGGTAGCAATTAATATTTCAGCTAAATGTTACCCTTTTTGTGTTGCTTATGCCACCGCAAGCCATGCGCTACTTTTATAGAATGTTTTTCAACTTGTAGTTTCTTTGTATGTTTCAGTTTACCACTAACCAATGATCTGCTGTGGCTGTAGAGCTCCGGAAAATACTCCTCCTCCCGCATTAACTGTGCTATAGGAGTTTGTGTCCTTGCAAAGTAGGCTTATATTTTTCCTATATTTTACTATTAATGTGCTAATAAATTATTTGCAAGACACTTTGTAACTTTGTGACTGGCCACTAATGTATTTTTGTTTTCTCAAAGGGGAACCAGTCCAGTCACTGTTTTCTACGGTTATTTTACCATTTTGTTTCTTTTGGTTATTTGCCTTGGTTGATTATTTTCTTGTGATTTCATTTACAAGTGGTCTTTAGATATACTTTTTATGGAAGTTTGGACATAGGTTTCTCTCCTCAATTTATGTATGCTCACAGCTTGATCCTGTACAAGGCTGGGTCCGTGTCAACACACTGCCTCCTCGTGGTGAGACTGTACTGGGCGACACTCTGTTACGGTGTGTATGTAGCCTCGACACTGTAGATTTTGTAGTGACTTGCATGATATTTTGTAGTGATTTGCATGATATTTGTAGTGAATCGTGTAGAAATAAGTGTGTAGTGCATGTCCTTGTCGGTGCTGGGCCTTCTGTCTCCTCTTTCTGTCTCCCACAGTCGTCTCCCGGAGTGGTGTGCGCGTGCCAACCCGACCTTCCTACTTTGAGGAGAGTAAGACCACATGTATCTGCCATCTAATTTATTGTTTTATTATTCTGCCAAATTGCTATTTTAATTGGAAATCTTTTAAACTTTTTGTAATAAAACCAAACTTATTTTTGTACAATATTTGCCTCCTGTAAATTGTCTTTGTTAGGGGAAAACCAGAGTTGGTCACACAACATACTAATTAACATAGTAAGGGTTCAAAGGGTTCCTCGTAACCCTCAATAGGAGGTGGCGTTGTCAGGTCTGAAAGGTTTTATGTTGCTCCGGCACTACATACACGAAACAACGTTTCACCGTGGCTCAAGTGGTGTTACAAATTTAAAATATATAAAAACTACATTATATAAAAACGACATACGAAACAGGCTACATTTAGTCCACACACATTATCGGCTCTGTAAAGTCCAGCTAACGCATACTAGCATTAGCGCTTGGTGGGCTGTAAACACAGAGTTTAAACACAGCCGTAAATTTGCGTGGAATGTAGAATGGTCGGCATTTAACAGTCACAAACTCCACCAGCAGTTAGCAGTTAGTTGGATACAAGCACCAGTCTTGTTAACACAGCCCACCTCCACTCGTCTTACCCGGCGACAGAGCAGCAGGCCTGGTAGCTGGATAGTCCGGTACACTGTTGTTCAGCCATGTTTCCACAACAACAAAAACACAGCAGTCTCTGAACGTTGGGAGTTTCGTTGAAGTTGGATGTAGTCCAGTCTGTTGTCAGTGGACACTTGCAAGCAGGATTGTTGGAACAGGTGGCCGGCTAGTGTTAGCTTTCCACCGAGCTCGCCTCGAACTCCTGCACACCGCTGTCGAGGTCCCTTTCCCCGGCTAGCGACACTGCAGGCTGAGGTGCTGGTCTCCATAGCAGGGGAAGATGGCGTAGTGTGTCGAGTATTCTGTCTGTAATAAAGTTTCCTGCATATTCTCCGATCTGTACCAATGTATCCACATGTGTGGTAGTTTGAATGCACATAATTGTTATAAAAGTTTTCTGCTGAAAAGACGAAAGCCAGTTTAGCAAAGCTTCAAGATGGCTGATGCTCGTTTTGCTTTGACAAACTTCAGGTAAAGACGACAGTCCAACCCCCTGTGGGCGGGTTGAAAACATGCGGAAGTAGCTCCTACTACTGGCTGTAGTCCATTGCCTCTGGGCAAAAATGACGCAAAAATTGTCGTTTTCCGTCATCGGAAGATTTTTTCCAGACCCACAATACAGAGATCTCTCATCTCAGGGGGGACATGAGGGAGGGTAGCACGGTCATTCGAAAATACTACCGAGTTTCTACTGATATAAAGCTCAATGCTAAATCAGTGAAGTATCCCTTCAACCATAGTCAGATTACAGCAGCAGCTAAACACATTTTAGCCACCTAAAAAAAATCCATATCAGTTTAAATGTACGCTATATATAGAATATCTGCACAGCTTTACTTTGCCGTCAGACAGCCCTTTCCAACGGAGTACCAAAGCCTTATATACAGTGCCTTGCGAAAGTATTCGGCCCCCTTGAACGTTTCGACCTTTTGCCACATTTCAGGCCTCAAACATAAAGATATAAAACTGTAATTTTTTGTGAAGAATCAACAACAAGTGGGTCCCAATTATGAAGTGGAACGAAATTCATTGGCTATTTCAAACTTTTTTAACAAATAAAAAACTGAAAAGTTGGGTGCAAAATTATTCAGCCCCCTTACTTTCAGTGCAGCAAACTCTCTCGAGAAGTTCAGTAAGGATCTCTGAATGATCCAATGTTGACCTAAATGACTAATGATGATAAATAGAATCCAGCTGTGTGTAATCAAGTCTCCGTATAAATGCACCTGCTCTGTGATAGTCTCAGAGGTCCGTGTAAAGCGCAGAGAGCATCATGAAGAACAAGGAACACACCAGGCAGGTCCGAGATACTGTTGTGGAGAAGTTTAAAGCCGGAGTTGGATACAAAAAGATTTCCCAAGCTTTAAACATCCCAAGGAGCACTGTGCAAGCGATAATATTGAAATGGAAGGAGTATCAGACCACTACAAATCTACGAAGACCCGGCCGTCCCTCTAAACTTTCAGCTCATACAATGAGAAGACTGATCAGAGATGCAGCCAAGAGGCCCATGATCACTCTGGATGAACTGCAGAGATCTACAGCTGAGGTGGGAGACTCTGTCCATAGGACAACAATCAGTCGTATACTGCACAAATCTGGCCTTTATGGAAGAGTGGCAAGAAGAAAGCCATTTCTTAAAGATATCCATAAAAGTGTCGTTTAAAGTTTGCCAAAAGCCACCTGGGAGACACACCAAACATGTGGAAGAAGGTGCTGTGGTCAGATGAAACAAAAATCAAACTTTTTGGCAACAATGCAAAACGTTATGTTTGGCGTAAAAGCAACACAGCTCATCACCCTGAACACACCATCCCCACTGTCAAACATGGTGGTGGCAGCATCATGGTTTGGGCCTGCTTTTCTTCAGCAGGGACAGGGAAGATGGTTAAAATTGATGGGAAGATGGATGGAGCCAAATACAGGACCATTCTGGAAGAAAACCTGATGGAGTCTGCAAAAGACCTGAGACTGGGACGGAGATTTGTCTTCCAACAAGACAATGATCCAAAACATAAAGCAAAATCTACAATGGAATGGTTCACAAATAAACATATCCAGGTGTTAGAATGGCCAAGTCAAAGTCCAGACCTGAATCCAATCGAGAATCTGTGGAAAGAACTGAAAACTGCTGTTCACAAACGCTCTCCATCCAACCTCACTGAGCTCAAGCTGTTTTGCAAGGAGGAATGGGCAAAAATGTCAGTCTCTCGATGTGCAAAACTGATAGAGACATACCCCAAGCGACTTACAGCTGTAATCGCAGCAAAAGGTGGCGCTACAAAGTATTAACTTAAGGGGGCTGAATAATTTTGCACGCCCAATATTTCAGTTTTTTATTTGTTTAAAAGGTTTGAAATATCCAATAAATTTCGTTCCACTTCATGATTGTGTCCCACTTGTTGTTGATTCTTCACAAAAAATTACAGTTTTATATCTTTATGTTTGAGGCCTGAAATGTGGAAAAAGGTCGAAAAGTTCAAGGGGGCCGAATACTTTCGCAAGGCACTGTACATCTATGCTCTCTTCAAAGCCACCAGACTCCTTTGACAAAAACATTTGACCTGGCAGAACACGGGAGTTGTTGCTCTACCGCTGCCTCAAACGGTTGGCTTGTTAGGTATTGTGTGACTTTGGTGTTTTAAAGGGGTTAGTTCGGATTCACCAGGTGCATAATAATGGATGGCTGTTGTTTAACATCAACCACCTGTTCTTTACCTACGGTTCGGCTGGCCCAGAAATGTAACTGGCTTGTAACTGTATAAATGCTGAATAAATGCAGTTTAACCATCCGGGGGGGAATTGATGCGTGGTCGGAGAATATCCTGCTCAAATTCAGGGCAGTGCCAACATGCACTGTGCTGTGTGAACTCCTCAATGAGTTAAACATGCACTCCAGTACTGGTAATTTTACACATCCGTGTCAAGTTTGAAAAGAATTCTTGTTTTGTCGTCAAAGCTACCCAGGCAATCTCTGTGGACCTACAGTTACATTCATAGGGCTCTTCTAACAGTGTCAGAAAAAAATGATAACATCCCCACAATTAAGTTGTCAACTTGCCACTGCATTGTTTCAAACGATGCTGTTTCAGTTACATCAGAGCCGTCTCGTGTATTGTTCAATTAGTACAGTGTCAAAACAAACTATGGTGCATTTGTTTTTGGAACCAACTCAATGTGATATGAGAACAGTCTGAACCTTGACAGTGAACTCCCTACACATGATCTTAAATATCTCACTAATGTCTACCAGACGCTAAACCTGAGTCATGATTTACTCAGATCTTTAACCCGAGTCTTTAAATTGACTCACGAATCGCGAGTCTCTAGTATTATGAACTCGGATCAGTTGAGTCCTACTACAGTTATATACAGTTATTAATTCCATCTAAAATGATAACAGCGCCACACACAGACCTCTTGCAACATTAGCTACTACTATTCGTAGCCATCTTAGCTGTAAAAAGTTTTATAACTTACAATTTCGAAGGCAACCACAAGTTAACTCAAGCGACTGAGTGAGCAGAGAGACAGTCCGAGACCGGTTATCCAACCCCCAGACTCAGAGCCGTAAGCTCGCAAACCATGATTCACTCGAGAACTCACGAGCCCTCGATGAGTCGTCAGTTGTCGATGCTCGCGCGAGTCAGTCAGTCCTGTGCAGATCTGATTCAGACGAGTGAGTGAAGTCTCTCCTCAAGCTCAGCGTGAAGCAAATCAACAACAAAAGCTGTTCTTTCACTTCTGAAATAACATACAATGCCTAGCTAGGCCTACTGTAGGTTTGGTGTATGAATGTAATATGTTGAAATGCAATTAGGTCGAGCAGACAGTCGATTTAAAAAAATAATAATGTATTCACTACGGGCATTTCTCCGTTCCTGTTTCTATGTCTACATTGAAAGCCTATATATTGCTTAGGCTACACTAAGTTAAGACAATAAATAAACAGTCTGGCTCAAAATGCTTTCTTTTCCGTGACTAAATGGCTCTCCTGTGAGCAGCTGCATGAGGTGGAGATTGGCTATGCGCAATAGGACTGAGTTTCCATGGCGATTTAGCAATACTGACTCAAGTGATTCAAGTGACTCGCACAACTTGGTTCAGTTTAGTGAGTGACTCAGAAAAAACTGAATCCTTAAAAGGAACCGGGTTTGCCAGGCCTACCAAACACTAGAAGACTTTGAACAGACTTCGAAAAGACTAAAATCTGAGACCATCTCACATCTAAAGACAACCATTTCACATCTAACGTCAAAGACTGTCATAATATGTAAAGACTGGGAATCTTGCAGGTTCACACATTGTAAGACTACAACTAGATTCCTACCAAGCTAGCTAGCTACCGCTAGTGTTAGCTGGTAACTTAAGGGAAAGTTTGCTGATTTTCTGTTAAGCCGGCAGTACCCGGAGGTCCGCGTTTATCTCCCGTTGGATGATTCGCTTCAGAAGGGTTGAAATCGGCAACTTTTCCTCTTTAGCGTTTAGCTTAGCACGGTACCATAGCAACCATAATCAAAACTGGCTCTAGCCATTTGCTGCTTCCTGTTTGGTGCTGGAGGGAGCGCACCTATTGAGTGTTGACAATGTTAACATGATTTAACTCCACTACCAAGAGTTACCAGTTTAATTTTGTCGGAACGTCAAGGCGGGAAAAAGACTGGGACTGAATTTTATGACCACCTTACACCAAACGATTGAGATAACTCTAGCAAGACTCTCAGGATTTAATTCCGATGTTGGAAATTAGTCTGCAACAGTGGAATCACTTGAAAAGTCGTTTGGTGTAAGGTCGGTATAAGATACAGTTTTAGGACTGAAATCTTTTGGGGCACAACCCAGTGTGGTACAGTAGTACACCGCCTCCATTAAAACACGTACAAACTAAAAGAATTTAAGAAATTATCTATTTCTAAAATCCAACCTTTATCTGACAATTGTCATGAAGATTTTAAAATTCTAAAGGTAAGTTGAAACGGTACAAATAACTACACAGAGGCACCTTGGAACAGCGGGAGCTCAGTGCCACACAGGGAGCATGGGAATGACTGTGGGGGGTGGGGGGTCAGAGGTCAGCAAATGAGTTTAACAGGAAATACCCAATTTGGTGAACATCGTTAACCTGTTCTGGTCAATTACGAAATTGTTTATCATCACTACCTGCGGTTTTAATCATGTTTCCTCCAACTTGATGGATGGAAGCTGTCACTGTAGATTCCGGAAGACAAGCTATTAAGTTGAAGTAACACTTTTCAGCTCTTTTGGTTTTCTACATAAGGTGCATGTCAAACAGTGCATCTTTAAATGAGGCTAAAGGAGTCTAGTCCTACATTGTACTGTATATATGTATTTTAAAAAGAGAGTTGAGTATATTTAATTAGCAGACAAAAGGACAAGGACCACTACCCCTTTTACAGATATTAATGTTACATTTCTGGAAACAACAAGTGATTTCTGATTGTCTATCCAAAGTTGTGAGAGGCTGAGATTTCTGTCTTCTGGTTTAGACAAGGAGCCAGGAAACAATCAACACAATTCAATAATCACACGGCTGTTTAAACCAAACCAGGGAGGCCATTCTGTTTATTTTCCTTGTATCGCGTTGCATTTTCTTTTTAATTTCATGGCCAAGTAGACCTCCCTGACATCCTGCCACCCCCCCCTCAATATCCCCCTATCCCGCCCAACTCCACTTCACTCTCATTCCCCCTTCACCCTCATCCTTCTTCTCCTCCCCCGTGGCCCTGAACCCCCTCATCACCACCATTAGAAAACACTCCAGACCCTCTAAAGGTCATGCTGCTCTCACACAGATTTGCTAGATGAGAGTCTCTCATGAATACACACTATGAATAAAAGCACACACTTAACACACTATGCCTTGTCTACATACATACGTATGTAGGTACACTACCGGTCAAAAGTTTGGGGTCACTTAGAAATTTCCCTTTTGCAATTATGTAAGCACATAATGTAATCTGAAAACTGCTGCCGTGATTAAAAAAACAATGCAACTGATCTCAGCTGGTATTCTGTCTGTAATGGAGTGGAATGGAAATTTCTACGTGACCCCAAACTTTTGACCGGTAGGGTATGTAGACAAGGCAGGCATGTATGTATGTAGCCATATGGTGTTCTGTCTCCTTGCCTGGAGTGCTTGCTCCAGGCTCCAGTGCCACAGTGTTCTTGGTTAGCTCGTGCAGTGGTGCTGAGACGGAGTCTTTAATGAAGCGAGAACAGTAATTAGATTTTGGTAGGGTCTTGTGGGTCACTGGCTTGCTAAATGACAGCAACCTTTTGGCAGTCAGCTGAAATCCCACCAGCGGTGAAAATGAATCCAAAGAACACAGGCTTTAATTTACGTATTCAATTTACACTTTTTGCTGTTGAGCGTGAGACCCCTATCCGTCTGTGGAACAAAGCTCTGAAGGGTCTTTCAGACCAAAGGCTGGTTGAACTTTGGGCGCAGCACGCTGTACATTTGCATTGAACCCAGCAGCAAGCGAAGCGCAAACCTCATTTGGTCTGAAAGACCCTTCAGTCGTTGTGGTTGGCCCGGTTGGCCTCAAGCCTAGGTGCCTGAGCATTGTGACATACCAGCTGTCCAGGTGGAGCTCTAGCTCATGATATCCAGCTGTCAGGTTGAGCTTCAAGACAGGACCTCAACTCGTGGATGACGTCCATAGTGGGGGTGATGTGACGTTCACGTTGTGATCATCTTGCCTGGATCTTTTGGCTTGGAGGGTGTCACAATAGGGGTAGTGTCGCATTGCCAGACCTTCCTCCACAGTGCTGCAGAGGAGGGTCTGGCTAGTTAACACAGCATTCCGGGGTGGGAGAAAAACGTGCTCCCGTTCATTGGCATTTCTTTATGCAAAATAGCCTCGGGAAGGAACTTGTTTTGGTGGAACATGTGTACCTTCAAAAGTAGTTTTATTCGTGCAACAGAAAACTCAGATTGGACAGATAGTCTAGCTAGCTGTCTGGATTTACCCTGCAGAGATCTGAGGAGCAGTTAACCATAGTCCTCACAAATCCACCAGAGGTTAGAACGCCAACACAAAGAAAGAGGAAGGAAACAGACATCGGCGAAAAGACATGCATCCGGCGGAATTTCCTGCGGCACCGGAGCAATCCCGGAAGTGGAAAGGCGTGGATATAGACTACAATGGGGGGAACCCATGGCGTAGGGACCATCACCTTCTCGATGATGCCGTCATCCTCTAGCTTTTCCAGCTCCTCCTCGACTTTCTGTCGGATGTGAAACTGGACATGCCTGTGTGGCTGACAGGTAGTGAATGTCAGTGTTGATGCAAAGCTCGACTTGGAAGTCTTTTAACTTGCCCTGGAACAGCTCTGGGTACTGTAGCTGTCCACTAGCTCCTTTGCCACTGTTTGGCTGGTTGAAGAGGACACACAGTGGATTTGATCTCAGTGTGCTGAGAACTTATTCATTGTAGCTCCTGAACCAATCAACACTGGGATTTTGACATTATTAAAGGAGAACTCCGGGCAATTTTTACGTTAATCTTGATAGCTATATGTATATCAGTACTGTCGATAGCAAAAAAAACGAGCCGAATCGGTGCTAGCAACACGGAGTTGCTGCAGCTAATGCCGAGAGCTCCCACTCAGCTAAAACGGCAGTTATGGGGGCATAAGATAAAGAGTGTCTTTGTGCCTCTTAACAGACACAAAATGCAATTAAAATGACAACAAGATGCGTTTAGCAACTTAGCCATTGTTTAAATTCACCTACCCTCTTAGCTGCTAGCTGCCGTCTGGGATGAGTGAGTGTGTTCAGCCAGGCTCCGGTAATAATCATCACGCAGCAGTTCCATGTGTATTTGTAGCATATATATCAATTTTGTGTGCTGTCGTTGGTGAATATGAGTCTCTGCAGTGGCGAATTGTGTGGTAGTTTCCTTAGCCAGGCTAGCAGCCCCGACCGGGCATCCTTCTACTTCCTCCCTCGCCTGCCGCTGCCGACAACAATCCACAGGCGCCCGCTGGTCTGGTGGATGTCCTCCAGAGGACAGTTCATGCTTTCACGGCGAAATTTTGAAGTTTATTCCCCCCTCATAAATAGGTAATTGAGCACTGAAGTGATCATATCAGTGACTATGTAACTACATGGAAACAGACCAAATGATGCCTGTTTCTTGTAATACTATTACGAATAGCGTTACTGAAGGCTAGCTCTAGCTCCATAGTTACGTTACTCCAAGCTTCTTCCCTTGTGAACACCTCCGTTCTTCACTCTTCACACACTACGCTCCGTTGTTTACCTTTTCCTGCTACAACTGAATTCCCACGGGGCTTCAGCGCAAGGCTACAGCCTTCTGTAATGCTAGTTACTTTACAAGAAACAGGCATCATTTGGTCTGTTTCCATGTAGTTACATAGTTTCTGATATGATCATAACCACTACAGTGCTCAATTACCTATTTATGAGGGGGGAATAAACTTTTCGCCGTGAAAGCATGAACTGTCCTCTGGAGGACATCCACCAGACCAGCGGGCGCCTGTGGATTGTTGTCGGCAGCGGCAGGCGAGGGAGGCAGGGAGGAAGTGGAAGGATGCCCGGTCGGGGCTGCTAGCCCGGCTAAGGAAACTACCACACAATTCGCCACTGCAGAGTCTCACTGCAGAGTCGGAGCCTGGCTGAACACACTCACTCATCCCAGACGGCAGCTAGCAGCTAAGAGGGAAGGTGAATTTAAACAATGGCTAAGTTGCTAAACGCATCTTGTTGTCATGTAAGGGCCCTGTTCGTGTTGCACAAACATTTTAATTGCATTTTGTGTCTGTTAAGAGGCACAAAGACACTCTTTATCTTATGCCCCCATAACTGCCGTTTTAGCTGAGTGGGAGCTCTCGGCATTAGCTGCAGCAGCTCCGTGTTGCTAGCACCGATTCGGCTCGTTTTTTTTGCTATCGACAGTACTCATATACATATAGCGATCAAGATTAACGTAAAAATTGCCCGGAGTTCTCCTTTAAGCCTATGTATATCAGTGGCTGGATTTTACTGTTGTTACTATTGACTACATGCATGTTCACTTCTAGATGAGTCTGGTGTGTTGTCATTATGTGCTGTGCTGGTTAAATGGTACACTTTCTTGTGCATTTTGTGTTATATTTAGTTTCACTGTCTTTTCTTGGCTGCTTTTGCCTTAATCTGCCCTGCCTCGCAAAAGATTCAGCTTACCTCATGCTTTACAGTCCCTACCTCTTGCTGGGCAATTTCCTTCATGTGGGTAGGCTACTTTCCTCCACAGTTTCCTCGTGTGGCCTGGCTTTCATGCCCCGTTGGCTGGCCGTACCTTTTGATGCACTGCCTTCACTGATACTGGATGAAGTGCAGCTTTGAATCAGTTGTGCTTTCTCTTGATCCACATCAAAATCTCAAATCCTAACAAGCATGCGTAGTCTGCTACAATTTGTCTAGTTTCGACCTGGCTGTTGCACTCTTTCTGAACATGTACACCTGGTACTGAATGTTCTTTTTTTGGTGTAAAGTACGTTTGTAGCTTCTGATTAACATCCACATTCTTCTGTTATTTTATTTCCTGCTTAAAATATTAAGAATATACCATTGCAATTAACGTTATACTGCAATTATAATTAATCAAAAATGACCTAAAAAACAGACAAAGGAATTTAAATTAGCATTTCCTTCATCAGGGTTCCCGCCTGGACTTGAAAGTATTAAGAAAGTATGAAATTTAATATTCTAAAAATAAGGCCTCAAGTGTAAAGATTTTGTTTAAATTTTTTCTTGTCCTTTCTGTAGGATTAAATAAATTCTGTAACGTCATAAATAAATATTTTGTGTGTGTGTGACTTTACAATATTCTCCTCTTGGTGTGACTTGAATGTTATACGACAGTACAGGTACTGTTTACGTCAGGGTTTTGCTTTACGCTCTTGACCGTGTAGTGTGCGTGGTGCACGAGTTCTGGCATCCCAGCTCTGGCATCCCAGCTCTGGCATCCCAGCTATGGCATCCCAGCTCTGGCGCAAATCAGTCAGTTGTTAGGAAAGAAAACAAAATGTCTCGCACCGCGATACTAACAAGCTAACGTTAGCTCGACGGTTAGAATGGGCAAGTGTCTGAAGGTCTAGCCAGAAATGCGGACAAGTTGGCGAACAAGGCTGAGGGCAATGGTGGACATTAACAATGTGAATTAATACAATAAGAAAAATAGCCTGAGGTTTCTGGGAAACCCTTCCCTGTTGACCTCTGAGTACCACAGTTCAAGACAAACTATAATCCTTGTGTGATTATACAATTTATAGCAATTGTTTCTTCGAAAAATCCAGGAGAGAAACTTTGGAAGCTGAGACAATGCACTTCTGAAACTCAAAACAGCTGTAAAATGACCACAACTTGGACAGACATTCTGTACAATGTAACCGATACACAGATACACACACTGACAGTTGACTCCCTTCCAGCACAATTGCACACATTGTATGTCATGTTGGCAAAAATAAATATGCCTGCAGGAATGAATGCAGACAGCAGCACAATTACTGTACAGTTTGTATGACAGATCATGCTTTAAAATGTGACATGGGTGATTCACATACACACACACACACACACACACACAAAGGCAGCTGTCCGTTAGCAATAAACTGAAACCCCTGTTTGTATAGTGCATGTATGTGTGTGTGTGTGTGTGTGTGTGTGTGTGTGTGTGTGTGTGTGTGTGTGTGTGTGTGTGTGTGTGTGTGTGTGTGTGTTTTCCCCCTGACATCTCCATAAGTAAAGTGAACACGGCTGTGGCTCCTAACAGATTCTCTGCACCACATAAAGATGTCATCAGACAGACGCAGTAAATAACTCTGGTGAAGCGATGATGAATGAGGCTGATTCAGGACCCATACCATAACCGTACAATGACATTACATGACAGCAGCGTTAACATACTTAATTTATCTATGGTTAAAATGAAACGTAGGCTGTAATTTCATGTACAGATTGGACTGGTGCTTATAGTTCATCCAGTGTCATAAGGCGATATGCAGACACATTCAGTCTTTAGTGACACACTTAACCAGCCTGTATGCTTGAAATGTGTGGTCATTGAAAGTTAATTTGGCAGATTTCTAAAGGACTTTTGACTGAGTTGGGTGTTGTCAATATGGTTACTGTGTGAGTAGTCTCGCTTTTCTAGACCTTCCTCCAAAGCGCGCTGAAGGAGGGTCTGGCTACTCCAAATAGCATTCGGGGATGGGAGGAAAACGCTCAATGGTGTTTTAAGCCCCCACCGTCGACTTCAAGGCAGCGCTGCAACCGTCGACTTCAAGGCACCTAACCCTAACCCTAACCCTTGCCTAACCTTAGTGCCTTCCATGCAGCACTACCTGGAAGATGACGTTGGGGTCTTAAAACACCAAACACAGAGGAAAACGTGCTCTGGTTGAATGCCATTTCTTTAAACCAATCAGAATCGTCACGGGCAGTGCAAGAGAAAACTCCGATTGGACAGATAGTCTAGCTAGCTGTCTGGATTTACCCTGCAGAGATCTGAGGAGCAGTTAACCATAGTCCTCACAAATCCACCGCAGGTTAGAATGCCAACACAAAGAAAGAGGAAGGAAACAAAAATACATGCATCTGGCGGAATTTCTTGAGGCACCGGAGCAATCCCGGAAGTGTAACATCAAGCATATAGACTACTGTGTGAGTGACATATCTAGTCTTACGCCTATTTTGAGCACAGGTAAATTCTGTTCCATCAGATTATGCTGCGCTAAATCTTGTACAAAGCTTAAATTAGTGAAGAGAGGGTGGGGAGAAGATTCAAGTAATCTTGAGAAAAAAATTTTGCATCTTGAGTGTCACCTGAACTGTGACAGCTATCATTCACTCATCCACTCCGCAGGGTGCAGCCCACAGCAACGCTGCAGTAGATGTTTTTACAATTACAAACACTCAGTTTCTCTAACAGGAGCATTAGTCACTGTCAGGTAGGACCTCTGCCAAGACACAGAGAGGGGCTGAAGCTGCCAGGTTGGGCCTTGTTTGTGTATGAATGCACTGCGGATATATGCAGGAAGTTTTGCTTGTACTGCTCAATGCTTAAGACCACCATAGATGAAGTCACGTTTTCCCTTTCCACATGTTTGCTTATGCTCAGACTTTTTTCAAGCACCTTTTTTATTAACACAATTTGGGTAAAAATAAATAAAACAGGACGTCATTATTTATAAGCCATCAGTTTGCATTTCTGTAAGCATGGTATCTTTCAATCTCCAATGCTTTAATATTTTTTGTATTATTTGCTTGGGCATTATATGCCTTTAGATAGCAATAGTGGAGAGATGTTGCCCTGGTGATGCAGTATTTTAAAGTTTCTATAGTTACCTCCAATTTACTAAAATTAACTTACTGTACATGCAACTGGGGGAGGTCTGGGGGTGGAAATGGGACTGAGTACCCAGGGCCCTCATGTAAGGAGGGCCCAAAAAGATGCTAGAATGAATAGTTGTGGCTGCGGGGAGGGGCCCATAGAGAATGCCTCTCTACAGGGCCCAGAATGTTGTGCTAAACCCCTGGTAGGTAATGCACAGTATTCAGTTTGTTCCTATTAAGTGGAATTGTCCAATTCCTCATTCTATGCATAACAGCTCAGCTAAACATGCAAAAAACGTAATCCAGCCATTAATCAATACTGTTCAATAGGTTGGGTGACTCGTAAGAGTGTTGCAGCGAAGTCTCCAATACAATTGGATCAGACATAACAACCTTGATTGATTTTTTTGTTAGACCCTGGTAAAGGCAGGTGTCTCTCAAATCCCATGATCTCAGTTTTGTAAGTCAGACTTTCCATTAAAAACTTGTAGTGTAACCAAGCAGAGATAATGCTGACATTACCAGGGTTATTTCCATCCATGACCAGTAAACTGACTTTGATTGGCACAATTTGTTAGTTCCCCTTAAAGTAATTGGATGACCAATCTATGTTTCCTCCTTCCTCAACAGCTGCCCTGAAACAGGACACATAACTGTTGAACTTTCTCAATGCTCATTATTAGGCTGCAGCTGGTCTGGCCAGCTCAGGTGGGAAAAGTATGTAACTGTACTGAGCTGAGGCAAAGTGTTGCTGAAAATAAGCAAATATTTCATGCTGAGAAAACCCTGGCTAAATAAAAGGTTAAATGAAACTAAATATTAACAGTGACGTCCCTGAGATTGCAACGGTCATCATGGGTTTGAGATTCAGATTCCAGTTACACAGCTCTCCATTTCACACCACATTCACACATGTGAATGTACAGCACTGTGTATGTTGGAATGAATAAAACACTGTAGCCGTGACAAAAAGGAAATGTTTTTTATATTCTTCATTTTTTCTGCATTTGTTTAAATTAATATTTTGGCTCTTTGTCCAGCCAAAGCAAATAGCAAGAAAAATATTTATCAACATGCATGTTTTATATGCCAAGTAGTTCAAATAATCCAAACTTTTGTGTTTGTATTTGAGATTTACCAGCCATCATTAAGGTTCAACATGAATAGTATGCAGTGCTTTTGTCCATATACAGCCATTTAACATTTGTTTACCCACAAGTGTTTGTCTAGAAAGGCTCATTTCCCAGAACACATTTTCAAAAACATAAATATCTATAGTAATTCTGTTGGACGTTGAGTAATGCACCTGATAAGGAAACTATCAGTCTTTAGGGCTGTAAAGAAACTAATACATCAAGCATAGATATTCATTCTCGACCTTTGAAACATGTATCAGGGGGTTATGATCTCACCCCATAAATTAACACTTTAGTAAATGCAACTTTTGTGGGATAAAAGCAAAAGCTCTAGAAAAAAATACTTCAGAATATTTGACCACAGAATAACTGAGACATATTGGATAGCTGATACAAAAATTGGATACTGCAACATCAGTTATGGCCAGGTCTGAACCACATTCAGAGTCTTTAAATTGGGCATTTATGAGTCAGTAATGAAAATAGTGATATAATAGAAAGTATATATTTGTATCCAAATTTGAGATGAATAAGTATTGACTCGAAGATGCATGAAGTGCAACAAATTAGCCTTGAATTGTATTCCATCCTTACAAGTGTATGTCATGGACCAGAAATGCATGTTGAACAAATCTGACATGGACAGATACCCTCTCTTAATAGTTAGGGTTACGTATTATATGTATTTCATAGTCTCGCATTGCCAGACCTATCTGCCAGACCTATCTCCACAGCGCTGTGGAGTAAGTAAGCTCTGCTAAATGGTCTCAGGAAGGAACTTGTCCTGGTGGAACATTTGTACCTCGCAAAAGAAAACGCCACATCCAATATTAAATAAAGTTAACTGTTGTAACGTGAGCTATTTAAATCAGCTGATACATGGTTAAACCTCATTGGCTCTTACCAGTGTATCTCCGTGTGTACTTCGTCCACAACAATCCCACCAATCGGTCCCAAAACCTCCCAGTTAGAGAGGAAATGCCCTAAACATATTCTTTATAAATCTTTACAATCATTCCCCAAAAGAACCATGTAGGCCTGCCTTGTTGCACGCAGGGGCGGGCCTAGAGGGGGGGTCTGGGGTGGCACCCCCCCCCCTAAGTAAATAACTGTCAACATTCACTTTCTTTTTCCAAACTTTTTTGCCTTGTGTCAAAAAAAACCACCCTTAATCCAAAGTGCATAAACTGATGAGTCATTAATACCTCCTTCAAACAGCAGACAGAATATCACTAGTTCCTCTCTAATCATGTTTCCCCTTCATTTGCCTTCTCCCTGGGTGTCCACAGAGTTTGTTGGTTGACTGGTCTGGAAAAGGTCAAGTCTGTTGAATTAGAACAGTGCTCTGAGCCAACATAAGCACAGACACTTTCCTCCAGGACCCTCTTTTAAAAATTGGCCCTGGGCAGAAGGCGGTTATGCTCTGGCTGCATGCTGCCCTCCTGCTAGCATGCTTAGCTTTAGCATGTGCAGCCAAGAGAAACTGTCGCCATTTAGGTCTAAGGGTGGCGTGGAAAGAGACATATGTGAACTTGAAATTGGTTGATTTCCTGCAAACACACAGTCTATTGTTTGGGTTTCAAGTTGTAAGGTTGCCAGGTTGTGTGCTGATCCAATAGAAAACAAAACAGCTAGTGGAGCACAGATGGTGCAGCATATGGGTGAGTTTAAGTATTAAATTACTTTTAAAAAATCATATCTCGTTTGTCTAAAACCTATTCAACAAACAAAGTACCAATCCACTTCTATAAAAGAAAAAATGTTAACACATCTGTGTGATTCATTTTCGGTAACACATGCTATAATTGTGCTGTTTTGTGCTCAACACAACATATCTTAACTGTATTATGCTGCATCTTTGTTTGAAAGCTCCTATACTTTCAGTGTGGGTTTATTTTCCTAGAGTAGCAAAGCGGGAGGACTAGATAGCACAGCCATGGAACAGTTACTGTATATCAGCACTGCATTTCAGTCAACTTCTGTCAAAAATTCTAAAAAGAGGCTTAGGACCTGTCTGATGAACCAACCTTAACTGTCTGTATAGATCTGAACTATTCATATCTGATTTGTTTGGCCTTCCTGTCCCTCATAACTACTCAAACATACACACATATGTCCATACATCCTCATTTTATCTATATTCTTGTCATTCTTGTTTCTGTTACCTTGACTTTATTGTGCAAAATAAAAAAATTCAAAATCCAAAGGTATCCAGAGTTCCAGAAGTAAAGGTCCCATCCATTTTCTGCATAGAAGAGTGACTGACAGTTGAGCATTTCCAATGCTTGCAGTTGAATCACAATTGCAAAATAATAGATGCTGCGCAAGAAATTACATTTATAGAATAATTGGAGAAACATAATGTAGATGCTTCCATATATGGTCACTCAACCCAACTGACTATCCATGGGAGATTTTGGAGGGACATGTTAGACAGCGCTTCCTATCATCAAAACTCCAAATGAGGAAAAATCCTTTTTCTGTTCATCTCTCTGAAGTTCAGAGATTTGGAAAATCTCTGGCATGACCACTGGAGCTGTTCTGGAGGATCAGGGTGGACCATTACCTTATTAAGTTATTTTAGGTGTATTTTTCCTTTAAAGGTCCCATGGCATGAAAATTTCACTTTATGAGGTTTTTTAACATGAATATGCGTTCCCCCAGCCTGTCTATGGTCCCCAATTGGCTTGAAATGGTGATAGGTGTAAACCGAGCCCTGGGTATCCTGCTCTGCCTTTGAGAAAATGAAAGCTCAGATGAGCCGATCTGGAATCTTGCTTGTTATGAGGTCATAAGGAGCAAGATTACCTCCCCTTTCTCTGCTTTGCCCGCCCAGAGAATTTGGCCCACCCATGAGAGAGAGGCATCATGGCTTTCAAACGAGAAAAGTGGCAGTTGGTCAAGGCCACACGCCCACCCTCCAACTTGCCCCTCCCACTCTCCTCCTCAATAGCTTCAGACACAGAAATGGCACATCCTAAGGAAAGCTCATTGTGGGACTGGCTCTAGTGGCTGTAGTTCTGCACCAAGGCTGAATTTCGGGAAAGAGACTTCAGATACAGTATTAGGGGACCACTAAGGTCTATATAAAAGAGACTTCAGATACAGTATTAGGACTAAGGTATATAAAGAGACTTCAGATACAGTATTAGGGGACCACTAAGGTCTATATAAAAGAGACTTCAGATACAGTATTAGGGGACCACTAAGGTCTATAGAAAAGCATCCAAAGAGCACCATGTCATGGTACCTTTAATAAAGACCTAATAAGGAATGTTTTTTTCTGACGTTTTTGTCACTTTTTTCATTGTTCTTTCATCATTTTTTTTTCAATATGCTATAAAACAAATTCAAATGGAGGTAGTGAACTGATCATTTAATTTAGTTGTGAAAAGTAACAGTTGTATGGAACCAACCACGTTATTTTTTTGACAATTTGGTTGAAAGAAACCCAAATTTCTGATATAGAATTATTTTGAAAATGGGTCAAATTTGACTCGAGGACAACAGGAGGGTTAAAATTAAGTTGTGCTTACTGCAAGCTGAAGTTAATGATTGCAATTTGCAAAAACCTAATAAAACATTCAGCAGTTTAAACCAGTTCACTTTTGTATTCTGGATCCGTTTCTGAAGAATTCAGCAAATGTGGTGCAGTGGTTTGTTTCAAAATGCAACAAGAATACGTCGGCAATACGTCTTCCAAGGGAGGCTCTTTCTGGGGCGAAAACAATCCCTCGTTCCCCACAGACGATAACAGTGTAAACAACAGTAGAAATTTAACATCGTAAAATTTATAGTAAAAGTTTGGACCAACTATTCAGCAACTTTTCGTCGTAGTTATTCAACTACGACGAAAAGTTGCTGAATAGTTGGTTGCACCAAAAATACCTCCAAAAACCCTGATCTCCTTGATTTTTCCTCTGCCATATACTAAATTAGATCCTGATAGATGGGCTTTGGCTCCAGGCTATAGACCAGACCGGCTTACCGAGGTTCCCTATTAGTAGGGTTGGGTACCGAAACTCGGTGCCAATAGGGAACCGGTGCCGACGTAAACGGTAGTAACGAGACCGAATAAGAACGAAAGTTTCGGTGCCTCATTTCGGTGCTTGACTTTACACTACACCTGACAGCATGTAACGTTAGCCTCCCTTTAGCTAGCAGCTGGATTAAACAGCGGTAAAATGCTGACAGCTAACGTTAAACAGTGTAAAGTGTGACTGTATTTCACTGTGGAGGACTTCAACAGGATGTAACAGTCTGCTCTGCAGCGCAGCAGCAGCTGCCGTTGTTGGAATTCATAGATATACAGTAGTAGTACTACTAGTACTAGTAGTACTAGTAGTACTATGTTTATATGGTCGGAATTAAACAACACAGACGGTGCGTTCACTCGCAGCTGCCGTTGTCGGAATTAAACAACACTGACGGTGCAGTCACTTAAAACAGGTAGCCTCGTGGTGCATTCACAGTAATTGTAAAATACCCTTTTCCCATCTGGGGTTCAACAGCAATATACTGGTGAAATAAGTTATTGTTATTGTTATAGTTATTAGATTATTATTAAATCTTTAATTTTGACCATGGCCTTAGCAATAAACAAGACACTGACTGTTGTTCACTACCCTTATTTTTTTTCCTTCTTCTTTTTTTTTTTTAACTTTATTGAAAAGTACCGGTTCAGGCACCGGTTCAGGCACCGTTTAGGCACCGGCACCGTTTTAAAAGTATCAATTTAGCACCGGAATCGAAAAAAAACCAAACGATACCCAACCCTACCTATTAGGGGAAAGAATCGCCCTGTCACATCAGGAGAGAATCAGGAAAATGCCGAAAAGCTGTTGTGTAGCGGGTTAGTCAAGACTTTCACACTCATATACAGTATGAGGCTCATAAGATACGTGAATATTCTCAGTCAGTGTGGTAAATCGCTAAATGATGCTGGTGACAGTTACTGCTGATTTATAGCTAACGTTAGCTTAAGTGGGAGGCTGCTAATAGTTATAGCAGCCTCTATATCAGTCGTCGCCAACTAAATCTCAGCCTATAGATCCAACAGTTGGTTATTAATAACTAATTACAGACAACATTCAGCCTAACAATAGTGGTTTAATCAAATATGTATTTACACATAAGCAATATGCGGCCACCGTGTTGGGTCATTGATCCACTAGTCTCGCATTGCCAGACCTTCCTCCACAGCGCTGTGGAGGAAGGTCTGGCTAGTCCAACCAGCATTCTGGGGTGGGAGAAAAACGTGCTCTGGTTTATTGGCATTTCTTTAAACCAATCACAATCGTCTTGGGCGGTGCTAAGCTCCGGACGGAGCCACGGTGCCTCTGCTGAATAGTCTCAGGAAGGAACTTGTTTTGGTGGAACATGTGGACGTTCAGAAGTAGTTTTAGTCGTTCAACAGAAAACTCCGATTGGACAGATAGTCTAGCTAGCTGTCTGGATTTACCCTGCAGAGATCTGAGGAGCAGTTAACCATAGTCCTCACAAATCCACCAGAGGTTAGAACGCTAACACAAAGAAAGAGGAAGGTGAGGGACATCCGGCCGAAATGAGTGAAATCCGTCGGAATTTGCATCGGCAACGAACCAATCATGGAAGTGGAACGTCGAGGATATAGACTGATACGAGGGAAGACTGAGGGGGACATGACGGCAATCAATTGTAATTCATGAAGGTATCGTGAATGCTAAGGTTCAGGCAAGGTCACAAATAAATATCAGACATGTGTAAGAACAAACGTTTGTTAAACAAGTAATAAATCCATACACATTTTTTAAATTATGATCCAAACACACGTCAAATTGCATTGACTACTATGGGATGGGTTGTTCTGTTTTCTAGAGGGCGGGGCTTTGACGTTAAGCGAAGCACCCGTATGTGCCGGCCTAACATATAGCAACATAGGCTGAGGTTCATGGGTATTGTAGTATTTAGAACATGCATATCAAGCTGACGGAAGAAAAAGGAAACAAAGGTTAAAATAATTGGATTACTTTTATTATTATTCGGTTGATATTCGGTCATCCATGTCAAATATCATTATTGAAAGAAGAAAAATCCACAGTCCTCACACAACTTTGTGGTGTTGAAACTGAATTATTGTCCATGCTGCAACCACTTGAAATGATGAGCTTTATTCAAACATTCAAAGCTCTCTTCTTTGAATTCTACAGGCAGCCGAGAGTTGAAAAGCAGAGTGTGAGTAATGTATGTACACAGATAGTGAGACCACAGAATGAACAAGAAAATGCCAGGACGCCAGCGTGAGGCTGGTGGCTGAACACAGATAGGTGCTTTCTTATCTCTATGCGTAAAGCTATTTGATCTTACCTCAAAGCTCCCAAACCACTTCAAGTAAAGACATTTCAGATTACATTAAAGAGATGATTGTACATGTAGCCACTCTGAATGGAAATGTTTGGATTGTTTTTGATTGATGTTTCAGAGTCAGACTGTGATCTATCTATCGATCTGTCTATCTAATCCATGCCAGGATTGGGTACAGGATTTTAATTTGACATCCAGAGACATCTTTACAAAAGTCACTCTGCTACTGAGAGCTGTCGTGGCACAAAACCTGACAAAAGCGTCAACTTTTTGTATGTATTTGCTGAATAATCAAACTGACAATTTGTCATTATAAGTTCTGCTCATTCCAACAGTAGCTGACTAATATTGTAACATTTGGAAGTATTAAAGATTAAGAATCTGTCTTAACAGAGACACTTCATTTACACATCCAGCAAGAATGCGCTTGAATCAGCTTTCAGTCCTTTTTATAAATAGTTCTTTGTTGCATTTTCTGCCCAAGATGAAGAGGTGTAAATATGGTCTTCATTCTCCAATGTTTAGTCCTAGATCACAACAACATATAAAATTTGTGAGAATAATAAATGATAAATAAAGTACTAAAACCCAAACTGGAAATGAGAAAAATAAAAAATAGAAGAAGAAAAAAATAATTTCTCCGCCTCTCTAAGTGACTCTTTCCCTTTTTGACTTTGTATCTCCATCCCTGCCTCTCTACCCCCCCAGACTGGAGGTTTTGTTGTACCCAGGCAGATGGCTTCAAACACCAGGTACCCCCCATGGGAGCCTCACGAGGAGGTCCTGGACACTACAGGCCTGCCTGAACTGCAGGGTGGGGCATGTGCAAAACAAGGGACCAAATAGATTTATACATTACTAAAATTCCAGCCGTAATGCACACAGTGGCTCAAAGCAAACGCAAGGCAACGCGTGGGGGAGTGCTGGGGGAGCAAGGGACAGCGAGTGGGCGAAGGAAAGAAGGGAAAAGGGAGAGGGCCAGATACCAGGAGAACAGATTTCTCACAGATCTCATTCCATTTGTGTGATAAGAAAGGAAATAACGGCTTCAGATGAGGGAAATTGCAAAGGGACACGTATCACCTTCCTTTACATTGTGAGAGGCGGATCACAGGAGGCACAGAGCGAAAGGAATGAGAGGCAGACGTCTCCAAATGTCGGCATAACCCGCCTCAGAAGTGTTTTTGTATAAAATCCCATTGAACATTAACACTTTCATACTTGAAGAGAAAAAAATTAAAGTTCACTTCAACACTTTTTTCTACATTCTGAATCAGTTTTATTTTCCGACTGCAATAACTGCAGGAATGTTTTCGTGGTGATACGAACTTGACAGTTCATAGGAGTTTCCAAGTAAATTCTGACATACATGCTACAGAGCAAACAAGCAAACAGGCCCTGAGGCAGAAGACGTGTGAGGAAAGTCCGCCCTGTGTTTGCAAGGTCCCAGTCCCAGTCGCTGGATCCCTGCAACCATCATGTGTGCTCATCATCAGAACCCCAGCAGAGGGTTGGCATATTTTTACTACAAAATAAAATCAGAAATTTGTTAGAGTGGGAAAAAGCAGGTTTTAGAAATCATTGCTTCTAGATTGCCGAGATAATGCTCCCTCCATTCCAGATGGTCACCTGGTGCCGCCATGGTAATATTACACACCTTTGGCCATAAAGTTCATAATCAAAGTTTTTTTTACTTTTACTTCTAATACTTAAGTACATTTAATATGAGAAAATGACTTTTGATACTTAAGTACTGTAAATATCACATACTTTAAGTCTTTTACTCAAGTAATATTCTAAAAGGAGACTTTAACTTCTACCAAAGATGTTTTCTGGTAAGATACTTGTACTTTTATTCAAGTATTGCTTTCAAGTACTTTATACCAGACTGGTTGCAACCTTATAGTTTTTAGATTTTGTTTTCCTTTTATTTAGAAAATGTTTTTTTCAGTGTTCCATTAATATGCATATTTAAATCAGCATAACATTTTGGAGTTAGAATCAGCTAACTCCAGCAACGCTAAGTTAGAATATTGTCAGGTGGTAATGCTGTTAGATGCAGCAGCTTTTATGACATTTCTCTTGGCAGTGCTAACATATCTAACTTTTGAAAGTCAACATTGTGCACCTGAGCTATGCTGTTAGCAGTCGAGTTGCATTGTGGGTAATGTAGCCCAGGTTTTGACAAGCTAGAAAAATGCATGTACTAAAAAGAAGAAGAAAAACGACGTTCTCCGGTTCTGCTGCATCATGTGTAATGCTTTTCATTTTTAAACATTCCATTGCAAGTCTGACAAGGCAGTTCAGCTTCCTCAGCTGATCAGCTGATCTGAGATTTATGCAAGTGAGACAAAAAAGGCAAAGATCCAACCATTCTTAATCTCTTGTTGGTGGAATGCTGTGAAGCAGACAGTTTGAATTTTGTCCAACTTTTAAAATGTGGCTGATGAGATGTTGAATTGTCTACGCTGTATCACACATCACAAGTTATGGGTAATTGTTGTAAGTTTTCTGCATAATAAACTCATCTGTGTTTGGGAAATAGTACATAATAATTTTCCGACATTTCTTTTTAAGCATGGATGAAACCCTATATGACACAGAAAAGGCACTCTGTATTTGTGAAGAAGTATGCAGTGGTGATAAATGTCGCTCTTCGTCTTGCCTTCACTGTTTGAACAATTGCTCCCTCTATAAAAAGTGAGGCCAGCCAATTGCCTCACATAGATTTGTCTCCTCCAGCTCTCGCCTCCATCCCGGTGCCTCGGCGCTCGTTTCACAGCCCACAGCTGTGCAAAAGCTAATTTATTATCAGCCTTAGTATTTCTGACAGGCTATCCGGCAGACACTCGGGGTCCTTGAAGTGCAGAAAGGCCTTCCCATCGCTCCGCTCTCCTGCCTCCCAGCAGGTCTGCGAAGGGAATTTACTGCCACTGTCGAAACTTGTGTCAGTTCTCAAAGGGAGAGAGAGGAGACAGAGACAGAGCAAGAGAGCAATATGGGACTTTTTTTTTTTTTGTCTTCCACAGATGCCCGGACATGCAGTCTTTCCAGCCCAGAGGGCCTTTGAAATCAGCTCGCTCGTTAATAGTTGTCTCATGAAGGCTCAGAGAGAGGAACGCTTGACAGAGTCTGAATGGAGACACCAAAGCTCGGTTTTATCAAGCACTGAAATTTTCATTTTCACCTTCTCACTGAAGCATAAAGAAACTGTTTTCCTGCTGCATTTCCTTGCCAATGCCCCCACCAACCACCACTTTTTAAGTAGCAAATTCAAGTCAAGTCATGAGCGAGTTACTGAGCGTGTATCTTCAGGTGCTGACGAGAAACGGGAAATTAAATGTTCCGGGTTTGACTTAGTGTAGTGTTAACAAAGATTTTTTGTCTGTATCCCAAGTATGTTAATGTATATTTTTCTATTTTGATTTTGTTATTGTAAACTGAATTCCACAACAGACACGATGACTGGTGGCATGTTAATAATAACCTTGTTTTTAAGATACAATACATAAGTTAGCATTTTCTGATACAGTAGATATATTACTGTGTTCCTTTGGTGAACATGTGGGAAACAAGTGGTGTTAGATCGATCCGTCTAGGACTGCAACTAATGATTATTGTCTTTATCAATTATTTTTGAATTCACTCATCATTTGTCAGAAATAGTGAAAGCTGCCCATTACAGTCTCCTTTGAGCCAAACGACATTTTTTAAAAGTTGGATCCAGCCGATGTTTGCCTTTTTTGCATGATTTAAACAATGAATTATCAAATGTATTGCCCATTTATTGTCTGTCAGTCCACTAATCGTTTTCATCCATCTACCTGCCAATATATCTGCAGTTCTTCATGTGTCTCAGTCAGGGGGGCGAGGGTGGCCAGTGCCCCCTTAATATTAAGCCTCTGGACCCCCTAACTGTAATATTTACACACATGTTTAACCCCACCTTAATCCCCAAAGAGGGGATATTCATGTGCAGTGATTAATAAAATGTACTTTATGAGTATTCATGTGTTTATTGTTTAACCCTCTGAGGAACAAAAAACGCACCGGCGAGTGCTAGTGACGTTTGACAAAACTCCTACCCAAAATGCAATATTACATTTCAGACATTTATTTACTATTGTATTCATATATTATGCTACTTTTGTGAACCCAAGACTTTTGTAAATGAAGATATCTTAAAATTCCCATAGACCTCAGAGGGTTAATGTGTATCGTTAGTCTTTTGTAGAACCTAACCTATGGAGGGTTGGTGGTATGTAACACTTGTGCTTAATATATTTGGTACCCCGAAAATGGCATGTGGCCCCAGCCTGGCCCCTCCATTTGAAATGCTCTAGAACCGCCACTGGTCTCAGTCCTAATTCCCCATGAACAGACCAACAGGTTGCCTTATATCTTTATGTATATGTTAATGTGTATATGTATATGGATAATGAATCCACTGAGCCACAGAGCAGTGCTGCTCTGCTCTGGGGTGTCCTGGAGGAGAGGACACACTGCGGTGAAAACAAGCCTGTACTATAAAAACAACTCAGAACGTGAAGCCATTCATCCCTGAGCTTGCCCTCTCCCAGCCGCATACCTCCACGTCCTGTCTCAAAGACATCCAAACATAAAGGCGGAGACAGGGAGACGGGGCCGCACTGAAAGAAGGGCCCCTGAGCAGCCTCCCCTTTCACACAGGCCAACATAAAAGCACCAGTTTCCTGGTCAGGAGGGGAAAAGATAAATAAATACCCTCTCCACCTCCTCACTTCAGCCCTTATTTTGTTCTCATTGCTCATTATTGACATAATCAGCCCAGGGTGGCAGCAATAGTTTGTTGCATCTGTGCTTGCCTACAATTTAGGATGAAGTGAAGGGTGAACTCGCAAACAAAAAGGCATTCATGTGAATTAGTTTCTCTTCATTTTGGGTCTTTTAGCAGCATTTGCATATATATATATATATATATATATATATATATATATATATATATATATGTATACATATATATGGTGGCTTATAGGAGTACAAACATCTGTCTATTTTCTCTGTATTGTGCCATTTTCTCCCCCCTGGCATTTTGTTCTCAGGGTTGTAAATCATTTAGGTCATTCAGTTAAGACTTTTAATTCAGCAAGAATCAACCAGGCTGCCACAGATCCAATGGACTAGTGACTAGTCCATGAAAAACAGCAACTGCGTGCAGACATATTTGATAAAACAAAGCAAATGAGTAATAAACAGGTTGCAAAGCACCTACAGTACTGTAAGGGCATTGTTAACTACTAGAGTCATTTGAATTTTTAGATAAGATAAGATTTTATTGTCCCGAAGGAAATTTGTCTTGGACAAACAAACAATATCTGCTGTTTAAAGAATTCAACACAACATAGTGCGTACATACATACATACACAGATACATAAAGTACACAGACACAGACTGTTACATCTCTCTGCATGGACATGCTCATGTTGCATGCAGAGACTGCCACTAGCCAACAAAATTGCACACTGCCCGTTGTACAACACATCATAATAGTTGTTATAATATGTGCAGGAAGGGTAAGCCGCCTCATGATCAATAAACTCCAGATTTTGTTCTCAAGCCATAGAAATGTTCAATATGTATGTACTGACACTAGGTGCTACTCTATCCTGGTCCTTTTTAACATGTTAGCTGTCCAAATGACAAGGTAACCCATCCTCCACAGAGAAAATAAAAAAGGCATTACTTCATGTGAGAAAAATAAATGTCTCAATATCTGCTCGATGATTCAGGAATTTACTCTTATCCTTCCGGTAAACTTATTCCAAACCGCTGTGGTTAGGTGTCCTTTAAATACCCCATGTAGGATAACAAAGTGGGGAATGGGGTGGGGTGGGGGGTGGAATGCTTAAAGGCGACCTTTACAACTCTGCTACCACAACACCCAGAGCCCATTCCCTCTCAATAACACTCCAGCAACCCCGTTCACAATGTCAAGGCCGCCAATAAAGCTCTTGATATTAAAAGCTGGACAAAGGGGACTTTACAGGGTTAAAATGGATGGGCCTTTCTAAAGTGAGCTCTCAGACACTGTTGTTTGTGTGTGAAGGGCGGGACCTTTCATCACTTGAAGTAAAAAAGAAAAAACCTTGCACATTAGTCATTTTAATAGTATTAAGAGTATTTTAATTGCAAAAAGGTTAATACCCAGATTTTAACAAATTTTTGATTCTTTTTTGGGCATTTTGCTGGTGCATTAATGGTACATTAATATAAGCTTGAAATGTTCCCATTTCTACATAAGAATGGAATTAGAATAATAATTGCCAGAAAGTGTTTCTAAGCCATATTTTTCTTTCTTTTTTTTCTTTTAACCAAACATACTATAGTCTGACATCAGCAGTTTGCTAAGTAGTTATTGGTTTGGAGAAGGGAAATGCAAACATCGGCAGGCATGTAGACTGCAGAAAATGAAGTGCAATGCAGAAATATGAGGTTTGAAGTGTGGCATCCTTCCCTCGTCTCCCCTGTCTTCCTAACACATTTTACGGCTATTTTACCATATTTTTCCAGTGTCGACTGACTGCTGATTTTGGCCGCACTTCTCAACGCTAATTTCCCCAACAGATGTTAAATTTCAGCTGCGTAAAGGAGGAAATGTGAGAGAAATAAATAATCTGTCATAACTGTGGAGGTGAGAATACTGTAGCCAGTGTAGAGGTCCTACTTCATATTTCATACCTCCTACTGTGCTAATGCTGCACCTTTCCTCCATGCACCATGAGGACTTGTTTTTCTCCTTCTTTCTTCTAGAGCACAGGTCTTCAACCTTAGCTGAAGGAGAGACGGAGTAGGGACACCCCTACTGCTGTACATATATTGTATAAAATTAAGTTGCATGTTAAACTGGGTCGGATGGATGAAAATAAATTGAAATATATTATTTATACATCTTGTTTTAATGTTAAACATATATGTTGAAGGCACAGTGACTCCTTAATCTTAACTGTATGGCTACCATAGTGGCTACAGTACATTAGCTTATCTTCAATGTGTACATTAAATGTTGTTTTTTGTTTTTTTTTGTGACTTTCAAAAACATTTTACACATAATTTGGCGGCCACCCTGCACTTACTCTGAGGACCCCCTAGGGGTCACGGACCCCCTGTTGAAGATCTCTGTCGTAGAGTATCATTCTAAATAAGGAAGGGTAAAGGTGACTGAAAGGAATTATTTTCGTTTTTTGCACAAATGGGATTCAAGTAAACATGAAGAAAAAATAACTAACAATAATAATAAAAAAAACATTGTTAAAGGCAACTTTTTTGGAGGCCTCAGATTTAGGAGAACACAAACTGTCTCAATTCCAAAATAGTATGTAATCGGCATACGGTACACTCGGTAAGGAAAAGATTGAATGCTGGGAAGTTATGAAGCTTCCCTTTTGTTTACATTGTATCATTGATTGTGTCTATAATGCAAAAAGCACAGGCAAATAATACATTAAATACATCAATAAATGGACTTTACATGTGAGGTAACAATGTCAGTTTACTATGTGATTCATCTAAAAAGTATTAAAAAAGGATTAAAAGATAAAAAAAAAGTTTATCACAAATTTACACTCTCATGGCAAAAGAGACCTTCCTCCGCAGCGCTGTGGAGGAAGGTCTGGCAATGTGAGACTAGTTCCTCTGTGACATTGAGAAGCCTTCTTAAACTTCCTTTATTGTAATGCAATTGCATGTATCAGTTTGAAATGAAATCACCTCCAGCTTGTGCTACTCAAAGTTTAGCCTCATTAAACCGACTTCATTTTAAATATTTAAAAATGATTCTTATTTTTGAATGAAACCAATAAATAGATGGAAGATTTGAAGCGATTAAACGGCCTGGCACAGCCATGATCCACCCACTCCAGTGACCTTTCCTCAGGACTGTGTGGGCGTACACAGACATGTTTGACATGAAACATCTCCCTACTTAATTACTTGTTCTTACATTTTAACAAAGTTGCTCAGGTGATTCATGTTAACTGAGAAATATCACAAAAACGACACCCAATCTGTCACTTTATGACACCAAGAAAGTCATCCAAGCCATTGTTAATTTCCGGGTTGGGTTATTGTAATGCATTTTTTATTCACACAAAACTGCTGCCAAACATCCACCAGTCTGCTCATATTACTCAATGTCTTGTGCCACTCTGCTGTTTTGTAAATTTAAGAATCAATTTAAAACTTCTAAAAAGAGATGTTAATCAAGAACACTTGTCCTGAGGAAAGGTTTAATCAGGCAACATAAGTGAAAACACCTGTGTGAGTGGGGGATTAATTAGAATGCGAAAAAGAGAATTGAGGTTGTGTTATTCCTTTTAGGATTGCTGCTGTTAGTGACAGCTTAAACGAGCCACATGCATGCACCTTAATGCTTCAAATAATGAAAACTGTGTATACACGCTGAAAAAGCTGAGCGAAAACAAACAAACAAACAAACATGCAGTTCAGTGTGGGGGAACTACACCTTTACATAGAGCCTGTCAAAGCTGTCGGTCTCCTCCCCCTGACCCGGACCCTCCCCAGGCCTCGCTGCTGGAACAAAGCTCCCACTGTGTGTGCCTGCTCTGGGGAGTTGGCCAGGGAGAACGCTGGGCCGCCTCCACCGTGGCAACGATTGAGGCCATTTGGGCAAGCTGAGGTTAGGAGGGTGGGGGGGGGGTTGGGCGTTTGTCGGGGTTGGGGGGCGGAATGACGGATGGGGTGTGTGTGGGAACCATGCCCCGACCCGCCTGTCCACTTGTGAAAAGGGCCAGTGCGCTGCCAATTTGCAATTCAGATCTCCCCTCTTGCAGGCTCACTTTGGGAAAAGGCGCATCAATGGCTGGCATAAGCAGGCCTCCGCTGATGGCAAATGTCATTCCCATTTTGATTCTTGACCCCCTTTTTTCCAAACGCGGTCTGGTCCCCCCCCCACTGCCCTTATTGTGTGCTTCAGTTGCAACCCGCGCTCTCTTTCTTGGTTGCCACATTAGATTCTAAGGAGGAAAAAAGTAAACAAAGTTCAAGCTCCCATTCACATCGGGGGCAGTAATTGTCATTCACACTGAGGTGGTGTGAAATACGTCAGGAAAAGAATGAGAGAAAGGAGCATTGGAAATTCCCTCCTCTGTTCGATGAGAAGCGAGTGTTGTTAACTATCGCGGTCATTATCGGTACACTCTAATTTGTCCCTAAGCCATTTAACTGCGGCAGCTAAATAAATAGATAAATGACAAAGCCAGGACTGACACTTCTGTAACTGGTGGCCTTGGCACTGAGGAGGGGAAAGAAATAAAGGCCCTTTACATATCGTGTCCACTGAAACGCAAAGGACAAACTGGGAATGAGCGAAAAGCCAAAATGTTTCTCCTCCGTGGAATTCTAAATACTTTTCGGTTCTCAGAGACACAAAGAAATGGTCGAACATAGACATGAATAAATTGTTAAGTTTAGTGTCTGCCAGCTTGCACCTCCAGAGAAAAAAGCTGCTCGAGGTTCACTCAAGCCAGAAGGAAAAAGACAAATTTCAGGTCATTCACAATTGACCACATGGTCTCATTTAGGCATTTTAACGTTTTCACTATCTATATTTCAAGTCTGGCTTCCAATCTACAGAAACGTTGGCAGTTCAATTTGAGGACTTCAAATTCCAGGCGATAGCAAAGAAATCAGACTGGTCGTCTGTGATGCTGAGTTCTACCTTTATACGTTCAAACCTTGTCGACAGGAAATTAAATGTGTTTATTTTATATTATTTTAACATTATATTATTATATTTCCATTAACTTATACAAACAGAACAAACAAAACTATGTCACGTTCAGTGTCACGTGTGTAACCGGAAGGGAAGTAACGTAACAAACCATGGTCTTTTTCTAAAGTTAACTAAGAGTAAGTAGTATTTAAGTAGTAGGAGAAAACACTCCTGCGTCTGATATTTCCTGCTATGGGTCGTATTAGAGGCTAGGAATAAACTCCCTTTATTGGTGAATGGGTTGAAGGACCTGTTGTTTCAAAGAGGGAACCGCAGTGTGTTGCCAGAGTAATGGGAACAAATTGACGCTGTGCATGCAGACAAGCAGAACACTTGAGAAATGATGTAGTAGTAACCTACCTAGGCTCTACATGTACTTGTATTTTGTAATCAGGGTTCCAAATTAGCACCATCTACCAGCTGGTAAAATATGCAAGTGACTAGTAGATCTGCTTCACTCACCAGCCAAAAAAACAATGGTAATCTATTGAGTGGCTGGTAGAATTTGAACATTTCACTAGCCATCTGGCTGCTGGACGACAAAGTTAATTTTGATCCCTGTTTGTAAAGAACAACAAAAAAGGATTAGTTTGCTTAGTTATATCGAGGTCTGTGTCAACACTTTCTGTCATCGTTTCTCCAGAGTAGTTTCATCTGAGTGGCCCAGTTAGTTTTCCCAAGGATCCATTACAGTGCATGGCCGGAGCTCAGCTTGTTTTCTTTTCAAAGTTTGGATGAATTCCTCACAGAGCCCCCCCCCCCCCAGGATGAGGTCAACGTACTACATAATCAACGAAACGAGATGTCTGCAGTCACAGGCCTTCGTAGACACACAGCGTAATGAGGAATTTGCTTATTGGTGAAATCCTCTGAGATGCATGTGCGTCCGTTTCACCAGAGGGGTCAGCTCTTGCCTCAACTAGGTCACATTGAGTTCATATCATAACACTTTTGTAATGAAAAAATTGTTTAACTGCAAAGATTGCTCTGACCATGAAATGTCACCTTTTAGGTCAAGTAAATATACCAAAAAGTTTGAGTTAACTGTTTTTTATAGACCAAATATTTTTACAAATTTGTTTTAATGAGCTTGGTTTGTTACTGAGTCGAAACTAAGCTTAATGTGCCTCACGGCTCCAATAGCCACAAAGACCTTTTTCATGATTCAGTAGCAGAAATAAAGTGTCTGTGAACTCCGCGAGAAGGCAGAAGGATCTATTTTCACCTCTTAGAAGTGCCATCATTTGGAAGGTGGAAGTACACGCTCTAAATCGCATCCCGGTGAGCTGTGTCGCGGCTCGAATGTCACATCACCGCCAACAACCCAGCATGGCTCTTCAAAACTCCCCTCGCTGCCTCCTGTTACAGACGCCGCTCGGCACCATTTGGCTTTCGCATCATCATATTCTTTTCAAGTGTTTGTATTTGGCTCAGTTTGTCTAGGTTATACTTTGGGATGCTTTGAAGCACTTAGGGAATAGATGAATATGTTTTTTCCCCTCATCATTTGGAATCTTTGGCAAGAGTGAAAATATGGTAAGTATGCAGGATGTCAATAATTTAGTAGACCCCTCGCTAAGAGCTTTAGATTCCAGCTATCATCCGGACGTGTCTTATGTTTTGATCCAAACCTTTTTGTTATTGCTCCCAAATCGCAATTTATTCTTCTTCGTTGTGAAGTTTTGCCTTCACAGGCCTGTCAAAAAGATGTGCTCTCATTTTCATCTTGTGGAAACATGTGTGTGCTATTAGAGAAACCAGATTAATGACATATTGACTGCGGCTAATTTGTGAGTTGCGACCATGTCAAAAATGCTTAGAGAGTAAATAACTCTGAACCGCAGATAATAAGCCCTACGTTCCATCTTAGAGCAAAACTACTGTCTGAGCTGCTTAACTCAATTACTGCAACATATTTCTGCAATTCTCCCTCAGCAGCATCCCCCCCCCCCCCCCCACCCTTCGGCCCCCCGGACCATCCAGGCCTGGACGTATTCCTGACATGCATGTAATCTGGAACTTGTGCAAAGGGATCATGTGAGTGTTTGAATATGAGGTGGAACAAATTGAAATTGTTGCGAAGGGGGGAGAAGAGGAAGGTTAGGGTGACTGCTGGAGATGACTGGACTATATTTTTTTTTGGAAAGGAAAAGTTAATCTTTCCACTGCAAGGTAATGGAACAAGGATGGGGAAAAGCAGCCTGAGCCGTGCTGTCAAGCCGTGGCAGAGGAGGGATTGGGAGGGGTGGGGGGTAACATAAAGGACCTCTGTGACCTCTGTAATAGGCGCATCACTCCAGAGTCAGTAGGACACCAATAAAAACATCAGTCACACACAGGAGGTCAAAGAGGAACGGCAACAGGACAGCTCAGTTTCAGCAGAACAGACAGACTGAGGAATGGTAGAGAACGGGCCACTGGTATATTTGGTGGATTGTATCATTTTCAGAATCATAGTCACCAAATGAAAAAAAGCTAAAAGAAATTGTGATACTGGCTGCTTGAATAGTCTAAAATATTATTTACATTGCTTCAGCTGGTTTCTTCCTAAAAAGGAGTTTTTCCTCACCACTGTCACACTAAATGCTTGCTCTTGTGGGAATTACTGGAACAGTTGGGTCTTTGTAAATTATAGAGTGTGGTCTAGACCTACTCTATCTGTAAAGTGTCTCGAGATAACTCTTGTTATGATTTGATACTATAAATCAAATTGAATTGAATTGAAATTGAGTTAATGATCTTTCCCACAGCACTCTTATAAAAAAACTTCCTTCTAACCCTAACCCTAAATCCACCCCCCTTTCTTAAAGGTTGAGTGAAGACAGACAGACATATAGAACTATTATGATAAACATTATTATGATTTTGTTGTTTTATCAAAAAGTAGATCAAATCAGTGGCCAAGTGTAATGCTATAATAATGAAATATTTTCATTGAGCTGGCATGACCACTATGAAAACCAATGTTTTTACACTGATTGTATACTGACATTTTTTTTTAAAGATAACTTTTTGGGCATTTTAGGATTTATTGACAGGACAGCTGAAGACATGAAAGGGGCAAGAGAGGGGGAATGACATGCAGCAAAGGGCCGCAGGTCAGAGCCGAACCCGCGGCCACCGCGTCGAGGAGCAAACCTCCACACATGGGCGCCCACTCTACCAGCTGAGCCATCCGGGCGCCCTCTTAACATTTGTTTGCTTTGGTGCCAGACTCCAGTCGGCCCTGATGGCTTTGTTTAAACATCGTAATTTAATCATGTAGTGGTGTAGTCTAGTTTTCTTGTAGTGAGTATACTGTGATTTTCCCATCCCAGCCTCATTCTCGCCCGTGTCCCAGAGCGACTACCCCATACAGTTTTTGTAACGTTACCGCGTATAGCATCGGCCTCATCTGGCTCATTTTCTGTAGTTTCTGTAACGTAACCGTCTGCTGCAGTGTCACCCGAAGCTGCAGTAGCTTCAGGGGCAGACTTACGGAAATATTGAGAGTGTAGTTTGAGTTGGCGTTCGTTTCATATCTACTTCAGTGATTCACATTAGTTCATTTCATGTTTGCACAGAGAATGACCGCCAAGCAGCTGTGTTGTTGTTCCTAGGTGACACAGACGGGGTGAATTTATGACCAAAACGTTACATATCCTCACGTAAGTGGGTGTATGGAAATTCTTGACCTTTCCTAGTGGGTATATGGCGTATACTTGCATATCACATGGACTACACCGCTGCGTACAAGCACAAATATCAATATTGTGTGTGACAGCTTTGAGTTAGTACATGTGGACGTACTGAATGAGCGAGCAACCACACAGCATCTTCTACCAATGACGTTCATACGGAGCTTTTGCCACAGAAGTTGCTGCCTAGTTTGCTGCCCAGGTTACGTTTATGATAGTCCGACGTCATCTGGCTTGCTTGAAATCCCCAGAGCCATCCCACACTAGAGTACTCAAGTCATTATCAACTCTTGCCAGTTTGAAAAGAATGGTGAACCTGTTTTCTTTCAAGACACAAAACATGGAGCAGCATTGGGTATATATAAGCCAGAGCAGCTGACAGTACAGGACAGGAATTCAAAAATGGTTGGTTTTTCAAAAGCTGAGTCTATTGGTCCCCAAACTGAACTTGTCCAAAGTTAGTTCTTCTGTCCAAAGCAAGCCCCCAGAGTGCAGGGCTGTGCAGCACATTTTGGAGAGTCACAAACACGAATCTCTTTGCTCTTTGCCATTCTCCAGGTAAGCAACTTTCAATGGAATTGAATAGTGCCATCTTGGAACATGGTTTCCACTTCTCATAATACATCCATGACTATCACACTGCAAAAAACACAAAATCTTACCAAGTATATATTTATCTAATTTCTAGTCAAAATATCTAACAACACCTAATGTAAGACACAATCACCTAACAAATGATATTTAAGTGAGATATAGGGACTCCTTTTATCTTCAAGAAATCTCACCAAGTGAATTTGAACTTCCATTGGCAGATTTATTTTACATATTACAAGCAAAAACCACCTTGTATTCATTGTTTTTAGGGCCCGAGCACCGACAGCGGCGAAGGCCCTATTGAAACTGAAGGAATTATTGTTTCTTTCTTTCTTTCTTTTTCCCATCAAATGAATTGCCTTTTTGAGGGGCTTAACATATTCAAAAACTCACCAAATTTGGCAGTTGCATCAGGTCTGGTGAAAATTTACGTATTTTAAGGGTTTCGCGAATAGCCGCACAAAAATGGCTCTCTAGCGCCCCCTAGAAAGTTAAAGAAATTGAGCCCCTGCAGTGCGTTTAACGTAAACTCACGAAACTTGGTACACATATGTAACATGTCAAGATGTACAAAAAAATTCATTAGAGCCATTGACATATATATAATGGACCAATAGACCCCGTTGCTCTGGACGGAGACCAGTGAAGGATATTAAAAGCACTTTTCCGGTGATCTCTTGCTTTACTGCGCAGCCTCCAACTGACAGAGACAATGTAAATGTGACGTGAGCAACGTGTCTGAAAGTGTGAAGTCTTCTGGTAGCTGTGCCAAGAGAAATCTCAATCATTTCCAATCTTACAGAGACGGAGAGTGTAGGTATATGTAAGGAGATAACATAGGCACAGGCTAATTATTGCTAACTAACATGCTAGTTAACATTAGTCATTAAACCTAAACAGCTAATGTAAGTCCAAACTGCCTGCGAGCTTCTCCTGTACTATACGGTAATTCCTCTATTGTGCGACAGTAAGTCACTTAGTTATGACACAATCGTTAGCCTATTTTTACAAAAGCGTCTGCTATGGAGCCATAACGTGAGGTACAAGGTAATGGAGCCTTTTATACATTGTCGTGTTTCTTTAGAAATAAACAACGGACAAATAGAGTCTTTAAACTCTTCAGATGGAAAGTTATGTCAGTGGAATGCTAACAGGAGATGATACCTTTGTAGCAACAAAATGGCGCCATCGGAGGTTCGAGTTCTGAAGCGAAACTTACCCCCTTGATTAGAGCCATACCCTAAACCAAACAGGAAGTCCACCATTTTGAATTGAAAGTTCAAAATTAGTGTGATTTTGGCCATTTCCACATGTCGTACTTTAACGAACTCCTCCTAGAGATTTCATCCGATCAACTTCAAACTCGGTCTGTGTCATCTTAAGACGTTAAAGATGAAAAGTTGTTAAAAGAAAAACTTTTCGTCATAGGGCGTGGCCGTGGCGGGGCGGCCATTTTGTGCGTTTCGCCGCCGAAACAGGAAGTGGGTGTAACTCGAGTGTACGTTGTCCAACTGGCTCGAAACTTTTCAGGATTCATAAGAGTCCAACCCTGAGGACAAATAAAGGCCGATATTTACTTAAAGGTCCAATATGTAATATTTGTACTGTAATAAATCCAAAAATGACACCAATGCCTCATCAGATATTAAGGAAACATGTTAAACTGAAATACTATCTTTTCTGACAACAATGCTAATGTCAGTATTTTTTCTTTTTGAAATTTACATTCCGTGACGGAATTTCTGTTTATGTTTTGGTCTGTGGTTGTTATCAACGGCCCAGTTTGACAGCCAGGCCGGGTTGCCAGATATACCTGTAAAAACGTAAACCCAGCGGCGCTACAGCTGTAACGTTGTTACAGCAAAGAAAGCAACAAACAAACAAGCACAACGGACCTAAAAAAAAAAAAAAGAAAACAGCATGTTTCTAACAGTTGCGTGACCAGAGACGTAACAACCCCCTGGTAAATAATGGAGATGTATTTGAAAGATGGAGACAGCTTAGATCCCAAAAGGACGCAGAATTGGCTTATTTCCTCCTGAACAGGTAAGCATATTCAGGCTAATTTATCATACGGATTTTATGTCATTTCAACATTTGTGTATTCGCATTGAATTATATAGCTAGAGTACCCGAGGTTGGTTACTCGCAAAAACAATTGAGACACAGCCAGTAAAGTGATCCTGACTGGTCCTGGCTAACGGGCCATGCTAACCCTGTTAACTGCTAACGTTACCGGAGGGACCAGGCAATGCCCCCCTGGTGTTTACAACGTGTAGTTCAGCAGCTGGAGCCGACAACGGTGAGTTATTTTAAGCCACGAGAGGGGGCTGTAAATCGGAAAGAGAGGACTGTGAGTTTGCAGTGTGTTTAGCGATTGTTGCCGTAATTCTAAGCGAGAAGTGTGTTCCGTCGGCAAGGCAGTGGTATTTTTAAGCGTTTCGTATTGTAATTCTAAGCCGAAGAAGTGTGCCTGACTGGCGTGTGGAGAGGACGGTGAGGTTGTTGTGTTTTTAGCGGTTCATACTGTAATTTTAAGCCGAAAAAGTGTGTCTGTCAGTTGGTTACAGAGCTCCGGCGTCGTGATATATCTATGGCTCCGCGTGAGCGCGCGGCTTTTATGACTGTCGATATAGCCAGCATAACGTTAGCTACTCCGCTGTGCTGTGGAGTAATGTCTGGCTATGTGAGTTTAAGCTACTCTGCTGTGCTGTGGAGTAATGTCTGGCTATGTGAGACTAGCATCTAACGTTAGCTACTCTGCTGTGCTGTGAAGTAATGTCTGGCTATGTGAGAAAAGCGTCTAGCAACATTGTTGTGAATGCTGCGGTCTCAGTCTGGCAACCAACGTGAACTTCGAGTCTGGGCAGGAGGGGGCGGGGGAAACGACTCTCCAGTGTTTTGAATTGGTAGTACAGTAACTATTTTAACCGCTAGCTGCCAGTATTACATACAATATTACATATTGCACCTTTAAAGTCATAGCGCCCCCTAGTGGCAACAGGAAGTAGGCCTAAAAGTCAAGGTGCTATACTTTAACGAACTCCTCCTAGAGATTTCATCCGATGGACTTCAAACTTGGTCTGTACCATCCCAACACCTTAACGATGAAAGGTTATTAAAAGAAAAACTTTTCGTCAGACGGTGTGGGCGTGGTGTGGCGGCCATTTTGAGTGTTTAACGATGAACAAAGAAGTTGTTGTAACTTGAGTGTACGTTGTCGTATCTGCCCGAAATTTCTCACGATTGACAAGGGTCCAGGCCTGAGGACACCTACAGGCCAAAATTAACTTTTGGGCATAGCGCCCCCCGCTGGCATCAGGAAATGCGCCTTATATGACAAACATCATCCGATTTGCATGAAACTCAGAATGTGTGGTCTACATGTGATACTGAGCCGCCCCCTAAAATATGGCCACGCCCACTTACTCAGGCCACGCCCCCTTTCATAACATAACCGTTTAAGATATACCCTTGTGTGAGGTGTCATTGAACTCAGCACATACTTCCTTCTTCATCGGTGATGGTTTGACCCGCCCCTAAGCTTAAGCCACGCCCCCTTTCCTAACATTTGAACCATTTAAGGTTGACCTTTGTATGAGGTATCAATGAACTCAGCAGAGAGTTCCTTTTTAATTGGTGATGGTTTGGCCCACCCCCTATGCTTTAGCCACGCCCCCTTTTATAACTAATGACCCGTTTGATGTAGACCATTGTGTGAGATATCATTGAACTCAGCAGAGACTTCCTTATTCATTGGTAATGGTTTGGCCCGCCCCCTATGCTTTAGCCACGCCCCCTTTCACAGCTGATGAACCGTATGACGTAGAGTCTTGTGTGAGGTATCATGGTATCATTGAACTCGGCAAGGAGTTCCCTTTTCATTGTTGACGATTTGTGGTGTCTGAGTGCCGAGTGAATGAACGGTCGCAAGGAGCGGCGTCTGCCAGTAACCCCGACGCGCGGAGAGGCGCGAGGGCCCGTCCTTTGCTGCTCGCAGCTTTAATTTTTACTTATTTTTGAAGTGGCCTTTTTTCCAGTGCAGTGTTCAGCGACTCACTGCTCGACTTCCTTTTCACCAGGTAGGTGTGTAGTATCGCTAGTATTACTATGTGGCAGGGGCGATTCTAGGATCAGACCTTTAGGGGGGCTCAGCCCCTAATGAGAATTTGACACGGATATAGTGCATGCAAAAGTGTTAACCCTGGTGAACGAGGTTAAGAAAGATCATATTCATGATTACATAATATCAGTCTTATATAAAGTACTTGAAAGCAATACTTAAGTAAACGTACAAGGCAATATATAACAAAAAGAAAAGTCCCCTTTTGGAATATTTCTTCTACAAATATCTGATATTTACTGTACTTAAGTATCCAAAGTAACTTTCTGATATTAAATGTACTTAATTATTGGATGTAAAAGTAAGATTATTTTTTGGGGCATTTTTGGCCTTTATTTTGATAGGTTGGAGTAAATGAAAAATAATTAAGTAAAGTCCAGATATGTCAAAATCCTACTAAAGTACAGCAACAACTATGGAATGTACTTCGGAACATTACAACACTGCATAATATAAATACCAACGCTGTCTGCTAGTACGGGACAGGATGTGAACCTAGGACACCAGGATTAAAGCCACACACCTATAGATCCATTCACCACCATGACCTCCACATCCTTACACACCATGTCCTGCCTTCACACTAAACGTACTGTAACTCTCAGAATAGCTGCACATGAATGTAACTCTAATGAGACCAGGTTGGAGCGGGCACAGTTCTGCATGTGTACGTGACTGGTGTGCACGGCGTGTCCCAGTGCTGGCTGTGTGTGTTCACAGGAAACGAGGAGTACCCCAGGGCTCCGTTCTCAGCCTGGCTCAGACTTCAGGAGGGGGGGGACGACTCTCCAAGTCTGGAAAAACAATTCCCAGAGACCTGCAAACAGCCAAAAGCAATACGGCCACAAGGAAACCTTGGCCCGTCTCCAATGCTAACAATTAAAATGAGCAATGTGTTAAAAACCATACAAGAGGTGGCAAAGACCCATTAATTTACAACAATGTGCTCGGCTTAAGGGGAGTAAGTGATATATCTTTAAACAACTATGTGACAGTTACCAAACACAATGTGGGCCATGAAGAGAGAACCCTGCAAATATCCCAACTCAGCAGTTTAGCTCATTGAAAACTCCACACTTCTTTACTTGTTTGATTGCCTCTATGATGAATTATTTAAATATCACAGGTATTTCTTTTGAAACATACATTTTCACAGGAAGAATACGATTATCAAAGCAACGCTGTCAACTCTGACACTCCAGCACTTCCCGAGAGTCTCAGAAGAAGTTGAGTAATATTGATTGTGCTGAAGGGTTTAGGATTAGCGTGGTTTTGATGAACAGTACTGCCAAACAAATGGGCTCGGTGAACTGAAAAGGGCATCAAACAATGTCCATGCATGATTCATGAGGAGTAACAGAATGAGGATGTGTGTTTGAAGAATAAGGTAGGGACTTCCTGGAGGTCTACATCAAAATAAATCATCTCCTTGGATTATTTACATAAATTAAGCATATATGTTGTTCCAAATCAAAGCTCAATTCAAAGACAAATCTATATGTAGTAGTGGATGAAATGCAAAGATTCTTTTAAGAAACATAAATACCAAGTCCACAGTTGATGCTCTGCACTCTTTGACTCCATCATCACATCAGCTTATTCCCCGGAGTCCTGCTACACCCTGTAACACCCTGCAGTGCCCTGCTACGTCCTGCTACGTCCTGTTACACCCTGTAACGTCCTGCAGTGCCCTTCTACACCATGAACTACTACAACTACAATTGTGAGTATTATTTCCACTGTTCATCACACCCCCAACCTGCACCATCAGACACCGCCTACCAAGAGCCTGGGTCTGTCCCAGGTTTCTCCCTTAAAGGAAGTTTTTCCTCGCCACTGTCGCACTAAATGCTTGTTCTTGGGGGAATTACTGGAATTGTTGGGTCTTTGTAAATTATAGAGTGTGGTCTAGACCTACTCTATCTGTAAATTGTCTTGAGATAACTCGTTATGATTTGATTCTATAAATAAAATTGAATTGAATGTTGGCTACACAGTCTGCATTCAAGCCTGTATATCAGGCAATGTTACTGGGAAACAAAAAGAAAAACCATTGAGTCAGCATTTTTATTTTTTATTTTTTAAATCAGGGTTTTATTAAGCCAAGGACCCCTTAACTAAAAGAGAGACAGAGCAGGGACGCCCTACTACATATATTTTATAAAAGGAAGTTACATATTAAACTGGGCCTACAATAACATGTGGGGGGCCTAAAGCCTTTATACATACCTTTTTAGTACTTATAGAATACTAAGCTATTAAAACAAGTGTTGGTATGATTTTATGAATCATGTTTTAATGTTAAACCTACGTGGCAGAGTGAATTCTGTATCTGTGGATGGCTTCCAGTGATTTCCTTACATATAGGCCAGTAAGTCTATCATCAATGTGTTTTTTTCCACAAATAATAATAATTTGTTGGATATTTGTTAAGACATTTCAGTTTTTGTAAAAACTTTCAAAAGTTGCAAAGGAACTCCATTAATTTTGCCTGATGATGGTGTAGTACCGAAACGTTGCCTACTATTAAATCTTTATTTTGCAAGTTAGACAGTGTGTGGGAGTTTCTTTGCAACTTTTGACTTAGTTATCCCCCTTCAACGCACCTGTCTCACATTATAGATGTGCAAAGTATTTTTCTGTAATGAAAAACCTTCAAATTCAATTTACTCTAAGCAAAGAGAAGCCAAATGCACCAAGTCACCTGTGCACCATCCTGTCTCAAAGACACTGAAAGAAAAAACCCAAACGTGTCTTGTGACAGGCTGTTTAAAAAGTGGTGTCAATCACTCGATGCAAAAGGGTCTTCATGTGCCAAATCAAACCATCGTTCTACAGAAAAACATCTCTTCTAACCCGTGGCAGCCTTTTCTGAAACCTAGGTTTAAACCCAGCCAGCTTTTATTGGAGTACAATAATTCTGTGGATTTTGTTTTTACTTCAACCATTTTGAAATCACATCACACTATAAAAGGAGCATTTTGAGGAACTCCTGAATCCGACTAATACGCCCTCTATGTTAGAGGCAGAGCTGGAGGATGACGGGGGATTGTCGTCGATTTCCCGGGCGGAAGTCACTGATGTAGTCAAACAACTCCACAGTGGCAAAGCCCCGGGGATTGATGAGATCCGTCCAGAAATGCTCAAGGCTCTGGGTGTGGAGGGGCTGTTCTGGTTGACACGTCTCTTCAACATTGCGTGGAAGTCTGGAACAGTGCCAAAGGAGTGGCAGACTGGGGTGGTGGTTCCCCTTTTTAAAAAGGGGGACCAGAGGGTGTGTGCAAATTACAGGGGTATCACACTTCTCAGCCTCCCTGGTAAAGTCTACTCCAAGGTGCTGGAAAGGAGGGTTCGGCCGATAGTCGAACCTCAGGTTGAGGAGGAACAATCGCAGTTCCCGTCCTGGTCGGTGGAACAACGGACCAGCTCTTCACTCTCGAGGGATCCTGGAGGGGCCCGGGAGTATGCCCAACCGGCCTACATGTGTTTTGTGGATTTGGAGAAGGCGTATGACCGGGTCCCCAGGGAGATACTGTGGGAGGTGCTCCGGAGGTATGGGGTGAGGGGTCTCTACTCAGGGCCATCCAATCTCTGTACGACCAAAGTGAGAGCTGTGTCCGGGTTCCGGATTAAGTCGGACTCGTTTCAGGTGAGGGTTGGCCTCCGCCAGGGCTGCGCTTTGTCACCAATCCTGTTTGTAATATTTATGGACAGGATATCGAGCGTAGTCGGGGTGGGGAGGGGTTGCAGTTCGGTTGGGCTGGGGATCTCATCGCTGCTTTTGCAGATGATGTGGTCCTGATGACATCATCGGCCTGGCGACCTTCAGCACTCACTGGATCGGTTCGCAGCCGAGTGTGAAGCGGTTGGGATGAGGATCAGCACCTCTAAATCGGAGGCCATGGTTCTCAGCAGGAAACCGATGGAATGCCTTCTCCAGGTAGGGAATGAGTCCTTACCCCAAGTGAAGGAGTTCAAGTACCTTGGGGCTTTGTTCGCAGTGAGGGGACAATGGAGCGGGGGATTGGTCGGAGAATCGGCCGCGGGTGCGGTATATTACATTCCATCTATCGCACCGTTGTGACGAAAAGAGAGCTGAGCCAGAAGGCAAAGCTCTCGATCTGATCGGTTTCGTTCCTACCCTCACCTATGGTCATGAAGGCTGGGTCATGACCGAAGAACGAAGATCCAGGGTGCGCGGACGCGGCAAATGGGTTTCCTCAGGAGGGTGGCTGGCGTCTCCCTTAGAGATAGGGTGAGAAGCTCAGTCATCCGTGAGGAGCTTCGGAGTAGAGCCGCTGCTCCTTCGCGTCGAAAGGGAGCCAGTTGAGGTGGTTCGGGCATCTGGTAAGGATGCCCCTGGCGCCTCCCTAGGGAGGTGTTCCAGGCACGTCCAGCTGGGAGGAGGCCTCGGGGAAGACCCAGGACTAGGTGGAGGGATTATATCTCCAACCTGGCCTGGGAACGCCTCGGGATCCCCCAGTCGGAGCTGGTTAATGTTGCTCGGGAAAGGGAAGTTTGGGGTCCCCTGCTGGAGCTGCTCCCCCCGCGACCCGACACCGGATAAGCGGACGAAGATGGATGGATGGATGGATCACACTATAAAATATATCTGGTGTAGAAACTCTGGTGATCTTACTTTGCCTGATAGCAAGTTGACAAAGGAGAAGCTACTTTTGGTGCTTTCTTCTCATGGAAAATAATTATGCATTTATGATTTTAAATTAGGAAGACACATTTAGAACACAAATATATTATATACTGAACAAATTACAAATAACCTGGGGTTTAACTAACCACGGTTACAATTGGTTTAAAGAAATGCAAACAACCCAGAGTTTTTATTTCTCCTATGCCAGAATGTATGTGTGGTGTAGCCAGACCTTCCTCCGCGATACTACTCTTTGGTTAATTGAGTAGTAGTTTGACTTTTTGGAAAACACACGTATTCGCTTTCCCTTCGAGAGCTACATGAGAGGATTGATACCACTCTTATATCAAATACAACTCTAGAGCCAGAAGGGGGTTAGCTTAGCTTAGCACACAGACTGGAAGCAAGAGAAATAGCTGACCTGGTCCCATACAAACGTAACAAAATCCACATTACGGCGACTCTAAAACTCACTAACCTCTATTCTTTATTTTGTGTAAAAATTATAATTAGTGTTTTTTTTTTTTTTTAGAGGTAATGTACTGGTACCTCTTGGCTGGGCCATAACATCCTGGAGTCCCCCCATTGGTTCCCTGGCAACTGCATAGTGATCACAAGACTCACAAAAAATACAGTAGTTCCACCAGTCTCCACTATCAAAGTCACACACTTTGTAACCCTCTTCAAAGATGGGCTGCTGAAATTCCAAAACATGAAACATGTCCTCCATGACACTGGCTTCTACATTCACAACTCTAAATGTAGAAGCGTTCATGAGCTGTTGAGGTTGAAGTATTATTGTGTAATAAAACTCCATTTTTGAGGGGGAGGAGAGAGGGTCCGGTGTTTCTTTACACAGCGTGTCAGAGTATTACTGTATTTTCAGGACGGCAGTATGTGTGCAGCAGGTATGGATAGAAACAGTAATATGCACAAAGTGGAGGTGCATGGGGCAGCCATGTATAATGAATGAACAGCTGAGCCGCTGGAGGATGAGGCTAGGTAGATGGTGTTTTATTTTTTTGACATATCACATGCTAGCGTGTCATACATATTTCATTGGGAATGTCTGGTTGGGCTGCTGCTTGCTTAGGGAGCCAGGCAGATGTTGCATGTGTGTGTGTGTGTGTGTGTGTGTGTGTGTGTGTGTGTGTGTGTGTGTGTGTGTGTGTGTGTGTGTGAGTATGTTTGTGTGTGTCAGAGGATACAAATAAAGCATCAAAATTTGTATGTGTGTGTGTAGCTGACTTTGAGCTTCAGAATTGATCTACAATCTGTCTGCACAGGTGGAGTGCAGATCTAGGATATTCCACTTCACTACAGGTTGCATTACTGGCCTAAAATGCACTTTTCCTTTTTTAAACATTATATTTATTGTTTTTTGGCATTGAAAGAACACATTGCCATACATAAATTAACATTTACATAACACCCTTCCTCTCACCCTTGACATCAACCGATCAGGTTAACGGTTATTAGGGTTGGGTACCGAAACTCGGTGCCAATAGGGAACCGGTGCCGACGTAAACGGTAGTAACGAGACCGAATAAGAACGAAAGTTTTGGTGCCTCATTTCGGTGCTTGACTTTACACTACACCTGACAGCATGTAACGTTAGCCTACCTTTAGCTAGCTGCAGCTGGATTAAACACCGGTAAAATGCTGACAGCTAACGTTAAACAGTGTAAAGTGTGACTGGATTTCACTGTGGAGGACTTCAACAGGATGTAACAGTCTGCTCTGCAGCGCAGCAGCAGCTGCCGCTGTCGCAATTCATAGATATACAGTAGTAGTACTAGTAGTACTAGTAGTACTATGTTTATATGGTCGGAATTAAACAACACAGACGGTGCGTTCACTCGCAGCTGCCGTTGTCGGAATTAAACAACACAGACGGTGCGTTCACTTGCAGCTGCCATTGTCGGAATTAAACAACACAGACGGTGCATTCACTTAAAACAGGTAGCCTCGTGGTACATTCACAGTAATTGTAAAATACCCTTTTCCCATCTGGGGTTCAACAGCAATATACTGGTGAAATAACTTATTGTTATTGTTATAGTTATTAGATTATTATTAAATCTTTAATTTTGACCATGGCCTTAGCAATAAACAAGTCACTGACTGTTGTTTACTACCCTTATTTTTTTTCTTCTTCTTTTTTTTTTGACTTTATTGAAAAGTACCGGTTCAGGCACCCTTTAGGCACCGGCACCGTTTTAAAAGTATCGATTTAGCACCGGAATCGAAAAAAAACCAAACAATACCCAACCCTAACGGTTATGGATATATCGAGGTTTACTCTTTGACGCAGCAACTGCGGGTTTGACGCCGACCTGCGGCCCTTTTAATTTTATTTTGGTCCAAAGTATAAAAATCAACAAAGGCACTTAAAATAACTGTATTACTGTGTATTGTGAATCCAACTTTGAGTTGATGATATAGATACTGAAGTATTATAATGCAGTATTCACTTTAATTTGCTTATCTTGTTGAGGTGCTGTGTTGTGAAGGATTTTTGATTCACTGGGTCCAATATACTTCCTTTGGATTTGTCAGTCTGTTGTCGTGTGTATTATTTGGGGTAGATATTGCAGGTCTAGTTCAACAATTAGGCAGGTAAAGCTCAGCAGTCTCCTCATCGAATCTAGAATTAAAGTCAACCCTCCTTTACTATTTGATATTTAGCACCAGTCAAAGCACCAGGCGTGTAACTTTGCCTAGAAGAGGTTCCGGTTAACGTTGCTCGATGCAACCGGAGTTTTAAAGATAACGCAAAGAAAGCAGAAAGTGAGGCACATCCGGCGGAACTTGAACTGCCGTCGATCCAGACTAACGTCCAGTTCGGACCAATGATTCACGACGAGACGAAACCGTTTTAGAACGTCACAGCTGAACCGGCCCGTCTCAGCTCGACTCAAACCAGCTGATGGTGTCACTGCAACTCAGCTGGTCGAGTCTCCAGAGGCTGGTTTTACAACGTAAGAGACGTCTCCTGTAAAGCAAAGTTTTAGGCAGAGCCTCAACGACCGCCCGACAGCACGGTAACGTTATATGGTCAAGCGACCTAGAGAGTGACTGAAGAGAGGGTGCGCCCAGCGGCGTTAGAACAGAGCCATGAATCAGAGAAATAAAACGTGTTTTCGGCAATTCATCACTAGAAATGTAACTGTAGCAAGCATCTCAATATCACTAACTTTATCTATATTCATATTTAGACACAACAAATGATATATCCAGGTACAAAAAAAGCCTGAAAGTCGGAAGTTAGAACGGAAGTACAAAGAGGCGTTGTCATGGAGATGATACACCATCCCGACTCGTTGCATTGATGCATTGGAACAGGCAGCTTTCAGAACGCTCGTTGCAAGAAGTTGCAAGTTTCAACTCGTCTCGTCGCAAATCACAAAACATTTATATAAGACACACAGGTTGGTCATCTTGCAAGACGCCAACAAACAACGCCTCCAACCTTATCAACAGGAAAGACATCTCATTAACAGCCACTCAGAAGAACTGAGTGCCAGGACGTGCAGTGCAGAATCATCATGGCAATGAGTGTAGAGCAACAAAAAGAAACGCATACATTTACATACACACACACAGATTTGCCCGATGTGGAAAAGGTGGAAGTCCACTCTCTCCAGCATTTCCTGCAGTATGGATACAGTATGGAATCTGACAGGATTTATTCCCAGGCTGATTTAGCCTGCTGCTCATGTTAACATCAGCTGGTGCAGGGAATTATTTGACTCAGAGCCAATGCCTCGGAGACTCGCTCTGTTTTGCTCTCTCAGACACAAACATCTCTTCCTCCGTCCTTTTTTCTAATTTAAATTGTAAAAGTTAAAGTCACTTCTTTCGTAAGGCCTTCTCTTAAATGCAGGGAGCTCAAAGTAAGACAGGTTACACATTTGTGAGAATTCTAGAAGTTCATCCTTAAGCTACTTCGTTACATATTCAACATCTTGTTTTTTTAATATTTCTTCTTTGCCTAATGAGAAAATGACCATTTTGTGTCAAATATTCAACAGCAAAATCTCAGACTGAGAAATTTTACAGCCTAACCCAGACAGGTGTTACATTTGACTTACAACTCAGAGCTGCAAGCGTTGCATCATGTTGTGAATGTTATGATTAATAAAAGCGGGACAGAAACATATTTCATATTTTTTCCTTTTTGCTATCTAAAGGTGGATGTGTACCTTGGACCTCCTGGAAAATTAGTTTTTGGTTTGTGTGATAGCTTTTGCGTACTCTGTAGCTTTCATCGTATCTCTGTGTGTGTGTGTGTGTGTGTGTGTGTGTGTGTGTGTGTGTGTGTGTGTGTGTGTGTGTGTGTGTGTGTGTGTGTG